>NC_141876.1:482897427-483048942 GCF_056163025.1 Triticum urartu | reverse complement strand
TTCGGGCTGGTGCGGTGGCTGGTGGAGGCCTGTCCAAGGCTCGAAGTCATCAAGCGCTCTGTCTGCATTGAAGGTGCCCGTAGGGCCCTTGCCCGTGCTAAGGTGCACTAGGCAAGCTGGATGCCGAGAAGCTCATGAAGGACGGGCCACCGCCGGGGAAAGAGCATCGCAAGCCCGAGAATTATTATAAGGATGTTCTGAAGGGTGCCTGCCTTGTGGCGGATGAATGTTCTAGGGATGTAATTTTTGAGTGAAACTTGCTCGTTTTGTCTTGTGCGCTGAAAACTTGTTCATATGCGCTAAGCAATGCTGTTTGAATTTAAAATATTACCTTCTGTGTGGCTGTTTATCAATTCTGAGAGATGGCAAGTCGTCGGCTTCTGCCCCCGTGCCGCTAGTGCTAGGGTGTTCGGGGATAAACCTGAGCGCTCTTTTCCCCATGTTTGGGTCCTTCGAGGGAGGCGCTCAGCCCAACGAACAAGGCAATCGGACTATAATGCATGAACACTCTCACTTAGCCATAGAATTCTATAATTTTAAATTTCGGCGAAGCCCCTGGTATTCGGAAGACCGAGTTCGGGGCGCTATCCACGCCTTGGCCGGACAGAGCCGGCTCCTCGCTCTAAGCGGCATAAGTCTTTAGGGACTCGAAAAACCTCTCGAACAGCGACCAGCTCTCGCTTCATCATGACAGTCAGTTTTAGCTTTCTCCACTGAGGTGCTCGACCCAGCTCAACTGGGGCACAATCGCAGTGGTTCTCCTAGTGCTACCTTAGCCGATATAGTGGAACGTAAGGCACCAAAACATAGGAGCCGGGCAAACCCAACTATTGACCCAAGACATGATTCGGAGTTGATGCATATAATGCTATAAGTTCGGGGTGCCACACTTGTTAAAGTGTTCGGACTTCTCACACCATATTGAGGGGTACTAAAGCCCCTGGCGTATTTAGGCCGTACCAAAGTGTACGGCTGCAATATGTCGTTAAGGAACACATATATATATATAGGGTGGGTCTATTCTAGTAACACCCCTTAAGACCTTATTCTGCACACCGGATCGCTTATTCTGATAACACCCCAACCCACCTCCCGCACGACCACGATCACAATCCCTCCACCTCCTTCTCCACCCACGACCTCTCCCCTCCACCTCCTTCCTTCAGCCAGGGCTGCGCCCACCCCACCCCGCACTACCTCCTTCCACCACCTCCCTCCCCCGCATCGCCGCTCCACCTCCGTCCTCCACGCCGCACCACCACCTCCCTCCCCCGTGACGCCATCCTACCTCCCTCCCACCGCGCCATGCGCCCGCCACCATGGAGAGCGCCGGCGGCTGATCTACCAAGGCCGGCTTCCCCAAACCACTGCCGTCGCCTGATGACCTCCTTCAGCGCTCCGGTGGTCGGATCCATAGCACCCTGCGCCGGTAACCTCGTTCTACACTGTGGTTGCCGGATCCAGAGCCCTCCCCTGCCCCGTTGACCTCCTTCTGCCCCGAGTGGCTGGATCAAGCGGACCTCCAGCTGCCGCCAGATGCAGGCACCCCGGCCGCCGCACCTTTGCCCCCAGGGGGCTCCTGCCCCCTACCTCGTCTGCCCACTAGGTTCTCTGCCGCGGGCCACCATCCCCATGGCATGCCAGAGAGGAGGATGAGGATTCTCCACCACACACGGGTGGGGGCACGCGCGGGGCACAGAGGACGGCGAGCGGCACCGGCGCACTGGAAGGACGAGGAGGTGCTACACCTCGCATCTCTGGCCAGATCCCATCGCCACTAAGACAAAATCCCACTCCTACTCCCCTCCCACCCCCTGCCCCCTTTCTCCACCTCATGCTTGCAGTCCATTAGGCGTGCGCTGCAGTTCCTTTTTATTTTGTTTTTTACAAAGAAATTGTTTTTGTGCAGATGGGATCGGGCATCACTGCCGTGCAGCTTCCATTTGATGTGCTCGCGATTCAGAGCACTGGCGCCTCATGCTGCTCGCAGGGTCTCACCTACGAAGGCTCGCGTTATGCAGTTCTCTTGTGCATCCGTTGCGGCTTCAGTGCTCGTGATGCTCACCGGTGCCTTATCCCTATGTAGTTTTTTTCCATGGATCTCTCTGTAGGGTGAGAGTGCTTCATGTAGTTCAATATCCGTAGTCGTGCAGTGCAGCAAAATAGGGCGCGTGCGGGCAAAGTAGTGCGGCATCGGTAGCCGAACAAATCAGCTTAACACAAGGCAGTTCGCTGGACTCATTCATGTTTGTCCCAGCAGTGCAGTTGACATGCAGCAGTGCGGGGTGCCTCTTTGTCACATCCCTAGTTCTGGTATGACCTAGGCTAGCTAGTCATGTGTGCATCACGTTTAAATTTCATTTAAATTTGAAATGGGGATTTGTAAAACCCTCAGAAATCATTTCTGGAAATGACCCAGATAAAAATTGCTCCAAAAGGGTCCAAGAAAATGTTCATGTCTCTCTTTGAAAATATTGGACAGAGGTAAAATTTCAAACCAATATTTTAGGAGCTCATAAATATTTATTTTGGCCATTTGGAATTAATACAGTAATTATTTGCATTGGATAAATATTTTTATATATATAAAATATTGTCCAATAATTCTGAATCTTGGTGAGGGGCTTTGGAATAATCCCTTAGGCCCTGCAAAAATTGTCAGAATTAAATAAAATGATTTGGTATTTTTATCAAATCAAAACAAATGTCAGAAAAATAGAAAAGAAAACAAAGTAAGGGAAATACTTACCTGCATTCCCTGTGCAGCCTGGCCTGGCCAGCGGCCCACCAGGCCGGCCCAGCCCAACTGCCAGGAGCTTCTTCAAGCTCCTGCCAGTAGGAGCTGCTGCGTGGCCGCGCTAGCCGGCCGTGGCCACGTCTCCCCGCCACCTCCTGCTTCCCCTCCTCGTCGCTCTGGCCTCCCTGGACGACGCCACGCGCCGCCTCGTTCCCCTCTCACTCTCCCATGCCCATTCCTCTCCTCTCCCTCGCTCTCTCTCACCACGCCCGAGCGCTGCCGTCACCGCCGTTCGCCATAGCCGCAGCCACCTCCTCCCCCTCGCCTCTCCGACAATCCTGAGAGCTTCGCCGCATCTCCCTCTTCCTCTCCGTCAAGCCACAAGACGCCGGACACCCTGTGGAGCCGCCGTCGCCATCGTCTTCATCCTTGGACGCCGCCGACCGCCGACTCCGATTTGCCGTCTTCAGCGCCTCCCCGAGCCCACTGGCCTGCTCAACAACTCCGCCATGACCTCCCACCTCGAATCCCCCTCTCCCCCTTGTCTTTTGCACGCTGCAGCCACGATTCCGGTCGAGGCCGAACTCCGGCCGCCGCAAAAGCTGCCGCCACCGTCGATTTAGTCCACTCTGGCGCGAGTCGTTGCCTCCTTTAGATGCGCGAGACCTTCAGCTAACCGTAGACGCAAACCACGTGCAAAACCATGCCCCGTAGCTGTTTTCCCGCGAGTTTCCGCTGCGGTTGAGGTCGTCGTCGGCCGAACTCCGGTGGGCTAACGTGGACGTTTAGCTAGGCGCTAATCACCACTAACCCCTCTCTAACAGACATTGACAGGCGGGTCCCGCAACAGGTCAAATCCCAGTCAACACGGGATTAACTCCCAGTTAACAATGAGCCAATGACATGTGGGACCCGGTCGTCAGGTTTGACTCAGACAGCTCCGTTGACCTGCTGACGCAATGCTGCCGTCATGCTGACGCAATATATCATTTTCTGGTATTAAAATAAATCAGGAAATTCCAGAAAATGATATAAACTTCAAAAATTCATAGAAATTCAACCGTAGCTCAGATTGAAATAATTTATATATGAAAAATTATCTGAAAAATTCAATCTATCCATCTGTACCATTTTCATGCATGAAAAACCAATCTATACATGCTGTATAAGGGAAACACTAAAATGGCATATTTAAAAGCTTATGTTAAAGATGCATTTGAATCTTTAGTTCAAATGGACTTTAACTAATTGAATGCTGGTTGCATTAGCTCAAACAACATCACATACTCATGCCATGTTCATGCATCATAATGTTGCATATGCTTGTGTTTGATTTCCGACACCATTCCTTCTCGATAGGTCCTGCTCTGGAAAGTGTTCGAGAGTACCTATCAGTGGAGCAGTGCCCCCCCTGTTGATCTACCAGGCAAACAAACCCCCTTTTTCATTCCGATAGAATCCTACTCTCTCGCTCCGGCTCTCATTATTGCATTAGGACAACAACGATTCAACTGCTACTTTATGCTGCGGTAGTTGAAGCCATTCCTCTGCATGACCTGTCATTGCCCCAGTAAATAGTTAAAACCCACTAGCATGTGTAGGAGTTGATTGAGCCATGTTGTGTTCTTGCCATGCCATGCCTGCTATTGCTTAGAGTTGTGTCAGGTCTAATTCATCGGGAATGAATTGGAGTGGTACGATATGTTCTGGTGCTGAGAGTTAAGCGTGTGAACACGATTTGGTAAAGGTAGCGGTGAGAGGCCATGTAGGAGTACATGGTGGGTTGTCTCACTGGAACTGTCCTTAAGCACTGAGTTCTGTGTATGTTGTCCAATGACTAGCTACTACCACACATTGGGCTCCGGGCACTCCAAGCTCTCTCGACTTATTAACCAACTTGATCTCTGTCCAGGAGTTGCAATTAGTTTCTGGTGTTTGTAGGTAGTGTTAGTAGTCTACCAAGTGGCACCTGGCCAGGTGGGCTTGGGACAGACTAGGCACAAGTGGCACGGTGTACCAAGCGTAGATCCATCCGGCGAGGTGGGCTTGGGAACCCTGCACACATCGTTTGGGGCCGTGAGCGACACCCCGGCCGGATCTCCTTGCGGATGGAACCCGAATAGGCGATAAACCTGGACTAGAGTCCTATGTGGTTAGTCAGGTCGTGGCCGACACCCTCGCCAGGCTTCCGCTTGAAGGTTGCCGAGGTACATGACGTGTACATGGTGATAAGTGGTGAGAGCGTGTGTGAAGAAGTACACCCCTGCAGGGTTATCATGATCTATTCGAATAGCCGTGTCCTCGGTTACGGACTTCTTGGATGCTTACGTGGTACATAGAGAACTTGAAGTGGATACTCTAAAATGCTCAAGACAAGTGTGAGTGCTATGGATGGCCTTCTCGTAGGAAGACGGGAATGAATCTATAGTAGTGTATTGACGTGGTGATTAGTGGACTCGTGTGCGCCACCTCAAAAGAGTTACCAGCAGTCGTAGTACAGGATAGCCACTGAGTCAAAACTAGCTTGCTGCAACTAAACTCCACATTACCTTCTTGATACAAGTGCATGTATGATAGGATCTGATGTAAGTCTTGTTGAGTACCTTTGTACTCATGTTGCTTTATTTATGTTTTTGCAGCGGAGACTTCGGTCTTACTAGTTTACGTGGACTTCGACAAGTAGCTTGTACCTCAGCTACGATCTTGATCGGATGTTGTAGATAGTCGGGCTCCTCAGCCTTTTTTCATTTGTAGTTGTCTGTACTCAGACATGTAATGCTTCCGCTTGTTGCTTGTATGCTCTGAATGATGGGTCATGTGACCCCTTTTTGTATTTAATGCTATGTGGCTCTTCTGAGCCTTTATCTATATGAGTTTGCGTTATGTTGTGATGCCATGTTGTACAACACATACTTGCATGTTATGCGTACGTGTGACGTGTATTGCTATGTGTGGGACCCGACAATCTAGTTGTTTGTCCTTGGCAACCTCTCTTATGGGGAAATGTAGTCTAGTGCTTCCTTGAGCCATAGTAGTCCGCTACAGCCCGGTTCATAGGAGTCCTGCTAGCCCAGCACTACTGCTCAGAACACTTGACTGGCCGGCATGTGTTCCACTTCGTTCCTGTTTCTGTCCCTTCGGGGAAATGTCACGCGGTGACTTCCGGAGTCCTGCCTAGCCTGCTACAGCCCGGGTTCCCCGGAGTCCTGTTAGCCCAGTGCAACAGCCCGGATTCATATGCTGTTGACCGACATGCTCGATGTGATTCATGTATGCCTGTCCCCATAGGTTAGCACTGCTTTGGGTTCACGACTAGCCATGTCGGCCCGGGTTCTTTGTCATATGGATGCTAGCGACACTATCATATACGTGAGCCAAAAGGCGCAAACGGTCCCGGGCCAGGTAAGGTGGCACCCGTGGGAATACCGTGCGTGAGGCCGCAAAGTGATATCATGTGTTACATGCTAGATCGGTGTGACTTAGGATTGGGGTCCCGACAGCTTTGGTATCAGAGCCTGACTGCTTGTAGGATTTCCAAGCCAACCTGGTCAAAGTTGAGTCTAGAAATTCTTTAGTTATGTAAGGGAATTGATTGTGGAAGGGAACGTAAGGCTCTTTTTACTCCTTATATCTCATGCCCTTCTGATCTGAGTCATCCTATCTTTCCTACAGGTTAAGGAACTAGGCTTTCTTTTCTGTCTATCAGGATCACATGTTACTACTCCATAGTCGCTTAGGATTGGTTGATCAGAGTCATATCCCAGTTCGAGTACCTCTGGTGTAGCCTGTTTAGTAATATCTCAGAACCTTGAGTGATGATGTTGAGTATGGTGCTACCCCGTCTTTCGCAGAATGTCTCATTCTGAGCATTTTACTGCCGTTATGCTGCCGGAATTGTCCTAGGAGTTTGAGAGATACTAAATTTCCTTGTGCTACATGTTGCATCCTATAGTTGTTGTTGACCTCGTCCTTGGTTCCGCTTCTCAGGATGCCGTCAGTTAACCGAAGTTCTGTTGCTCGTTGCCTGAACCACGGAGGTGGTAGGGATGAGGAGGATCCTCCCGACCAACCTTCATTGGCAGAGTTCATGATAGAGATGGAGAGGAACAAGCGTGAGTCTAACCGCTTGTTGGCACGTATCGAGGAGAACACCGCACATCGGTGCAAAGAGTCAGCGACCATCCAAGATTTCATTGATCTGAAACCACCCACCTTCCATCATTCCATTGAGCCACTCGATGCAGATGACTGGCTCCATAGTATCACACACAAGCTGCGTTCTGCGAACGTAGCTGAAAGTGACAAGGTCACTTATGCTGCATATCACCTGGAAGGTCCTGCTAGTCTCTGGTGGCAGAACTATGAGGCTATGCTTCCAGCTGGTCAAATTCCTACCTGGAGAGATTTCACTGAGGCTTTTCGCGAGCATCACATTCCTGAAGCCCTCATCGATCGCAAGAGAGAAGAGTTCTGTAGTTTCACCCAGGGTAAGATGGCTGTTGATGCTTACAGTAGAGAGTTTGAGAACCTCGCCCGCTATGCTACAGAAGAAGTGTCCACAGATGCCAAGAAGCAGGCTAGGTTCCGGAAGGGTCTCAACCCCAAGTTGCGTCGTGATCTCCACTTGCATCGTTGCAATACTTTCCACGCTCTTGTGAACAAGGCCATTAATGCAGAGACAGCTCAACTCACCTATGAGGAATCTCATAAGCACACCCGTGATTTGGGTTCTTCCTCCGGTTCTAGTTCTCAGAAGCGCCGGATTTGGGTTCCGAACTCCGCTCTTCCACCCGGTTATACACCAAGGCCTTCTTGTGTGGCACCTCACCCAGTTCAACCATATGCTACACCCATGCCTATTGGTAGACCACTTGTCAATGCGGGTCCTTGTCCTACCTCCAAGATTTGTTACAAGTGTGGAGAGCCAGGCCACATTGCCCGTATTTGCACTCAGACCCGTGTTGCTCCACCCCAGCCCGAGAAGTCTGTTGGCCGTGCTAGTAAGCCTTCACACCAGTTGATCAGTGCCAAGTCAGCTCCCACTGAACTTGGACGTGTGCATCACATCTCAGCTAAAGACGCTCATGATGATCCAGATGTCATTCTTGGTACACTCCTTGTCAACTGTCACCTAGCTTCGGTTCTATTCGATACCGGGGCATCTCACTCCTTCATTTCCGAAAGTTATGCCCGTTTGCAGGACATGTCATTTTGTGATATGCCCTCCCCACTACTCATTCAAACTCCTGGATCCAAGTGGCAAACTTCTAGGATAAGTTATGGCAATGAAATACATGTTGACAGACTTGTATTTCTAGCTTCCTTGATATCCCTCAAGTCTTCGGATATTAACATCATTTTGGGTATGGTCTGGATGAAAGCTCATTATGCCAAGATTGACTGTTACACCAGGTCTGTTCAGCTCACACACCCCTCTGGGAAGATAGTCACTGTCTCCACCAAAGTTGCAAGGCGTCAACTATATTCTCTAAATGCCAGCCCTCTTCCTGACCTTGAAGATATCCCGGTAGTCCGCGACTTTCCGGATGTCTTTCCAGAGGAACTGCCAGGTATTCCACCTGACAGGGATGTAGAGTTCGTCATAGATCTTATCCCAGGAACCGCCCCAATTTCTAGGAGACCTTACAAGATGGCACCCTTAGAACTAGCCGAGCTTAAGAAACAACTCGATGAGTCCTTGCAAAAGGGTTTCATCCGTCCTAGTTCTTCTCCCTGGGCTTGCCCTGTCCTCTTCGTCAAGAAGAAGGATGGTACGGACCGAATGGTTGTAGATTATCGTCCCGTTAATTTGGTCATGATAAAGAACAAGTATCCGCTCCCCAGGATCAACGATCTGTATGATCATCTCGCTGGATCCTCAGTCTTCTCCAAGATGGATTTGAGGTTAGGCTACCACCAAATCAAGATCAGAAATGGGGATATTCCTAAGACGGCTTTTGTCACTCGTTATGGTCAGTACGAGTACACCGTCATGTCCTTTGGTCTAACCAACGCTCCAGCTACTTTCTCTCGCTTGATGAACTCGATCTTCATGGAGTACTTAGATAAGTTCGTCGTGGTTTACCTCGATGATATCCTTATTTACTCGAAGAACGAGGAAGAGCATGCCGAACATCTTAGACTTGTGTTAGAAAAACTCAGAGAGCACCGCCTTTATGCCAAGTTCTCCAAGTGCGAATTTTGGTTGCCAGAAGTGACCTATCTCGGCCACGTAATCTCTAGTAAGGGCATTGCTGTCAATCCCGAGAGAGTTCAGGCCGTTCTTGATTGGACTCCACCTGAAACAGTTAAGCAAGTTAGGAGTTTCCTTGGTCTAGCCAGTTATTGCCGCTGCTTTGTTGAAAACTTCTCCAAAGTGGCCAAACCTCTCACGGAACTTCTCAAGAAAGATAAAAAGTTTGAGTGGTCCCCACAGTGTGAGCACAGTTTTCAGGAACTGAAAAGACGCCTGACTTCTGCTCCCATACTTGTGCCACCGGACTTCACTAAGGACTTTGTTATCTATTGTGATGCCTCACGACAGGGACTAGGTTGCATTCTTATGCAAGATCGCCATGTGATTGCCTATGCATCTCGACAATTGCATCCACATGAGGAGAATTATCCTACACATGATCTAGAGCTTGCAGCCGTAGTCTATGCACTTAAGACATGGCGACATTACCTTCTCAGTAAACGTTGCGAGATTTACACCGATCACCAGAGTCTCAAGTATATCTTCACCCAACCAGATTTGAACCTTAGGCAAAGACGTTGGTTGGAGTTGATATCAGATTATGATTTAGGGATTACCTACACCCCAGGTAAGGGGAATGTCATGGCTGATGCGCTAAGTCATAAGTCCTATTGCAACAATCTCATGTTGCAGCAGGGCCAACCACTTCTCCATGAGGAATTATGTAAGCTTAACCTCCACCTTGCTCCTCACGGATTCCTTTCTACCTTGGTGGCGAAACCTACTCTTGTGGATCAAATCATCTCTGCTCAGCAGCAGGATACGGGAATTTCCCGGATCAAGAGAAACATTAACAAGGGAGTTGGTGGTAGTTTCTCTATAGATGATCGTGGTGTTGTTTTCTTTGAGAGTCGCTTGGTGGTTCCCAAGAATCAACATCTTCGACAATTAATCCTTAAGGAGGCGCATGAATCTCCTCTCACAATTCATCCCGGCAGTACTAAGATGTATCAGGACCTACGCCAGAGGTTCTGGTGGACTAGGATGAAGAGAGAAATTGCTCAATTTATTGCTAACTGTGACGTTTGTCGTCGCATGAAGGCAGAGCATCAGAGACCTGCTGGCACTCTTCAACCTTTAGCTATTCCTGAGTGGAAATGGGATAAAGTTGGTATGGACTTCATCACCAGCTTTCCCAGGACCAAGAGAGGGAATAATGCTATCTTCGTAGTCATTGATCGTCTTTCCAAAGTGGCTCACTTCCTACCCGTTCGAGAGAGCATCACTGCTAGTCAGCTCACTGACTTATATATTTCTCGAATAGTATCACTTCATGGTGTTCCACTAGAGATCAATTCAGACTGTGGTAGTCTTTTCACTTCTCATTTCTGGGAGAGTTTCCAAACTGCCATGGGACCCATCTTTCCTTCAGTACCGCTTTCCACCCTCAATCAAGTGGTTAGGTGGAAAGGGTCAACCAGATTCTTGAAGACATGCTTAGAGCTTGTGTTATCTCATTCGGTATGGATTGGGAGAAGTGTCTTCCCTTCGCCGAGTTTGCTTATAACAACAGCTACCAAACCAGCCTCAAGAAAGCTCCTTTTGAGATTCTGTATGGACGAAGATGTCGAACACCTTTGAACTGGTCAAAAACCGGTGAAAGACAATTCTTTGGACCAGATATGATCCAGGAGGCAGAAGAGCAAGTTCGCGTCATTCGCGAGAATTTGAAAACAGCCCAATCTCGTCAAAAGAGCCAGTATTACCGTCGTCATAAGGAAGTGCCTTATGAAGTTGGCGACAAGGTTTATCTTCGAATTACTCCCTTGAAGGGTACCCATCGTTTCGGTATCAAAGGCAAGTTGGCTCCTCGTTACATTGGTCCTTTTCGCATTCTCGCTAAACGAGGAGAGGTTGCCTACCAGTTGGAACTACCCCCACATCTTTCTCAAGTACATGATGTCTTCCACGTCTCTCAACTCAGGCATTGCTTCTCGGATCCCATCCGCGGAGTGGACCACGAAACGCTTGATCTCCAAGATAACCTCACTTATCGAGAGTACCTTGTTTGCATCCTTGATCAAGCAGAGCGTGTCACCCGACGTCATAACATCAAGTTTCTCAAGGTTCAGTGGTCTCATCATTCCGAGAGAGAAGCTACTTGGGAGCGTGAAGATCGTCTTCGACTTGAGTACCCCGCTTTCTTCCCGCCGACTCCAGAATCTCGGGACGAGATTCTTCCAAGTGGGGGCGAGTTGTTACATCCCTAGTTCTGGTATGACCTAGGCTAGCTAGTCATGTGTGCATCACGTTTAAATTTCATTTAAATTTGAAATGGGGATTTGTAAAACCCTCAGAAATCATTTCTGGAAATGACCCAGATAAAAATTGCTCCAAAAGGGTCCAAGAAAATGTTCATGTCTCTCTCTGAAAATATTGGGCAGAGGTAAAATTTCAAACCAATATTTTAGGAGCTCATAAATATTTATTTTGGCCATTTGGAATTAATCCAGTAATTATTTGCATTGGATAAATATTTTTATATATATATAATATTGTCCAATAATTCTGAATTTTGGTGAGGGGCTTTGGAATAATCCCTTAGGCCCTGCAAAAATTGTCAGAATTAAATAAAATGATTTGGTATTTTTATCAAATCAAAACAAATGTCAGAAAAATAGAAAAGAAAACAAAGTAAGGGAAATACTTACCTGCAGTCCCTGTGCAGCCTGGCCTGGCCAGCGGCCCAGCAGGCCAGCCCAGCCCAATTGCCAGGAGCTTCTTCAAGCTCCTGCCAGTAGGAGCTGCTGCGTGGCCGCGCCAGCCGGCCGTGGCCACATCTCCCCGCCACCTCCTGCTTCCCCTCCTCGTCGCTCTGGCCTCCCTGGATGACGCCACGCGCCGCCCCGTTCCCCTCTCACTCTCCCGTGCCCATTCCTCTCCTCTCCCTCGCTCTCTCTCACCGCGCCCGAGCGCTGCCGTCACCGCCGTTCGCCATAGCCGCAGCCACCGCCTCCCCCTCGCCTCTCCGACAAGCCTGAGAGCTTCACCGCATCTCCCTCTTCCTCTCCGTCAAGCCACAAGACGCCGGACACCCTGCGGAGCCGCCGTCGCCATCGTCTTCGTCCTCGGGCGCCGCCGACCGCCGACTCCGATTCGCCGTCTTCAGCGCCTCCCCGAGCCCACTGGCCTGCTCAGCAACTCCGCCGTGACCTCCCACCTCGAATCCCCCTCTCCCCCTTGTCTTTTGCACGCTGCAGCCGCGATTCCGGTCGAGGCCGAACTCCGGCCGCCGCAAAAGCTGCCGCCGCCGTCGATTTAGTCCACTCCGGCGCGAGCCGTTGCCTCCTTTAGATGCGCGAGACCTTCAGCTAACCATAGACGCAAACCACGTGCAAAACCGAGCCCCGTATCTGTTTTCCGGCGAGTTTCCGCCGCGGTTGAGGTCGTCGCCGGCCGAACTCCGGTGGGCTGACGTGGATGTTTAGCTAGGCGCTAATCACCACTAACCCCTCTCTAACAGATACTGACAGGCGGGCCCCGCAACAGGTCAAATCCCAGTCAACACGGGATTAACTCCCAGTTAACAATGAGCCAATGACATGTGGGACCCGGTCGTCAGGTTTGACTCAGACAGCTCCATTGACCTGCTGACGCAATGCTGCCGTCATGCTGACGCAATATATCATTTTCTGGTATTAAAATAAATCAGGAAATTCGAGAAAATGATATAAACTTCAAAAATTCATAGAAATTCAACCGTAGCTCAGATTGAAATAATTTATATATGAAAAATTATCAGAAAAATTCAATCTATCCATCTGTACCATTTTCATGCATGAAAAACCAATCTATACATGCTGTATAAGGGAAACACTAAAATGGCATATTTAAGAGCTTATGTTAAAGATGCATTTGAATCTTTAGTTCAAATGGACTTTAACTAATTGAATGCTGGTTGCCTTAGCTCAAACAACATCACATACTCATGCCATGTTCATGCATCATAATGTTGCATATGCTTGTGTTTGATTTCCGACACCATTCCTTCTCGATAGGTCCTGCTCTGGAAAGTGTTCGAGAGTACCTATCAGTGGAGCAGTGCCCCCGTGTTGATCTACCAGGCAAACAAACCCCCTTGTTCATTCCGGTACAATCCTACTCTCTCGCTCCTGCTCTCATTATTAGGACAACAACGATTCAACTGCTACTTTATGCTGCGGTAGTTGAATCCATTCCTCTGCATGACCTGTCATTGCCACAGTAAATAGTTAAAACCCACTAGCATGTGTAGGAGTTGATTGAGCCATGTTGTGTTCTTGCCATGCCATGCCTGCTATTGCTTAGAGTTGTGTCAGGTCTGATTCATCGGGAATGAATTGTAGTGGTACGATATGTTCTGGTGCTGAGAGTTAAGCGTGTGAACACGATTTGGTAAAGGTAGCGGTGAGAGGCCATGTAGGAGTACATGGTGGGTTGTCTCACTGGAACCATCCTTAAGCACTGAGTTCTGTGTATGTTGTCCAATGACTAGCTACTACCACACATTGGGCTCCGGGCACTCCAAGCTCTCTCGACTTTTTAACCAACTTGATCTCTGTCCAGGAGTTGCAATTAGTTTCTAGTGTTTATAGGTAGTGTTAGTAATCTACCAAGTGGCACCCGAC
Organism: Triticum urartu; assembly: GCF_056163025.1. Taxonomy (NCBI): domain Eukaryota; kingdom Viridiplantae; phylum Streptophyta; class Magnoliopsida; order Poales; family Poaceae; genus Triticum; species Triticum urartu. The sequence continues at coordinate 483,035,342 of NC_141876.1, read as the reverse complement.
CAGGTGGGCTTGGGACGGACTAGGCACAAGTGGCACGGTGTACCAAGCGTAGATCCATCCGGCGAGGTGGGCTTGGGAACCCTGCACACATCGTTTGGGGCCGTGAGCGACACCCCGGCCGGATCTCCTTGCGGATGGAACCTGAATAGGCGATAAACCTGGACTAGAGTCCTGTGTGGTTAGTCAGGTCGTGGCCGACACCCTCGCCAGGCTTCTGCTTGAAGGTTGTCGAGGTACATGACGTGTACATGGTGATAAGTGGTGAGAGCGTGTGTGAAGAAGTACACCCCTGCAGGGTTATCATGATCTATTCGAATAGCCGTGTCCTCGGTTACGGACTTCTTGGATGCTTACGTGGTACATAGACAACTTGAAGTGGATACTCTAAAATGCTCAAGACAAGTGTGATTGCTATGGATGGCCTTCTCGTAGGAAGACGGGAATGAATCCATAGTAGTGTATTGACGTGGTGATTAGTGGAGTCGTGTGCACCACCTCAAAAGAGTTACCAGTAGTCGTAGTACAGGATAGCCACTGAGTCAAAGCTGGCTTACTGCAACTAAACTCCACATTACTTTCTTGATACAAGTGCATGTATGATAGGATCTGATGTAAGTCTTGCTGAGTACCTTTGTACTCATGTTGCTTTATTTATGTTTTTGCAACGGAGACTTCGGTCTTACTAGTTTACGTGGACTTCGACAAGTAGCTTGTACCTCAGCTACGATCTTGATCGGATGTTGTAGATAGTCGGGCTCCTCAGCCATTTTCATTTGTAGTTGTCTGTACTCAGACATGTAATGCTTCCGCTTGTTGCTTGTATGCTCTGAATGATGGGTCATGTGACCCATGTTTGTATTTAATGCTATTTGGCTCTTCTGAGCCTTTATCTATATGAGTTTGCGTTATGTTGTGATGCCATGTTGTACAAAACATACTTGCATGTTATGCGTACGTGTGACGTGTATTGCTATGTGTGGGACCCGACAATCTAGTTGTTTGTCCTTGGCAACCTCTCTTATGGGGAAATGCAGTCTAGTGCTTCCTTGAGCCATAGTAGTCCGCTACAGCCCGGTTCACCGGAGTCCTGCTAGCCCAGCACTACTGCTCAGAACACTTGACTGGCCGGCATGTGTTCCACTTCGTTCCTGTGTCTGTCCCTTCGGGGAAATGTCACGCGGTGACTTCCGGAGTCCTGCCTAGCCTGCTACAGCCCGGGTTCCCCGGAGTCCTGTTAGCCCAGTGCTACAGCCCGGATTCATATGCTGTTGACCGACATGCTCGATGTGATTCATGTATGCCTGTCCCCATAGGTTAGCACCGCTTTGGGTTCACGACTAGCCATGTCGGCCCGGGTTCTTTGTCATATGGATGCTAGCGACACTATCATATACGTGAGCCAAAAGGCGCAAACGGTCCCGGGCCAGGTAAGGTGGCACCCGTGGGAATACCGTGCGTGAGGCCGCAAAGTGATATGATGTGTTACATGCTAGATCGGTGTGACTTAGGATCGGGGTCCCGACACTTTTGCAGCTCGGTTGGGTCCTCGGTGCAGTAGGCGAGCACGTGAGAGGACAATACACATCTAGTTGGATTCCGGCCGTGCGACGCTGCAGTACAGATGTGTGCGGCATGCATTTTTCTGCATTTTGCTTGGTGTGGACGTGCAGCTCGAAGGCGCGCGTGTTGCGGTTCAGTGCTCGTGCAGGTGCAGCTCGTCATCATGGGTGCACTGCAGTACGGGTGAGTCATCAGTGCGGTGTGGCTGGGCGTACTGTTGTAGTTATTTATTGTTGATTTTCCTGATTTACAAAGACGTTGTAAGAAAAAAATTCAAAACTCACTCGACTAAAATCAACACTTGAAGTGTGTTTGGTCCTCGAATGTGGTTCACTTTCGAGAGTGATGCTGTTCACTTACGCCTAACATGAAATTGTGAAAAATTTAGCGAAAGAACAAAAAAGTAAAGCGGTGCACTTCGATATATGATGTGGTTCACTTGCCCTAGTCTCAGCGGTCCACTCTCGTTCATAAAAAAAGTTAAAAAAAACAACAAAAACTCCTATGAGAAAAATAACGCCCGACAAAAAAAATTATGCAGCTCGCTTGCCCGTCCGATGCAGTGCGGTTTTCATTCTGAAGCAGTGCGGTCGGACGTGTGATGTTGTTCATCCCGTAAGTGCAAAAAATTATTACGGACGCGGAAAAAAGTAATGCGGTTCACTTCTTGATAATGTTGTGGTTCATTTACACCCGATGTGAAGTGCACTCTACTTTCTCGTCCTTGAAAAAATTACGTTTGAATAAAAGAAACCATGCACTTCTCTTACCCATCGGATGCAGTGCGGCTTTTCATCCGATGCAGTGCGGTTTTCAGCCAGATGAAGTACCCACGTCGATTTGGGTGTCGCGAAAAACAGAGTGTCCGCATTTCGGTAAATTTAAAACTGCTCTTAAACCGTAAGGAATTAGAGAGAGTGTTCTACATGAAAAAGTTGTGTCTCGTCGATATCTTTCCAACAGCATATCACTTGAATCATTTCGACAACCGGTTTGTAAAAATTTCCTGAAAAACGGCCGCTGCCACTCGTCGTCCGCCGCACGATTTTCCAAATTAACTTAAAACCGTAAGGAATCTCAAAACCATTTCAACATAACAAAGTTGCACCTCGTCCATAGATTTTCAACGGCGTATCATATGTCTCGTTTCGACAAACGGTTAGAAAACTGGCGCAAAAACAGTACCGAAAATTTCAAAAAATTTGAAAAACAGAGTTTCGCGATTTAGTAAATTGAAAACTACTCTTAAACCGTAATGAATTAGAGAAAGATTTATATATGAAAAGATGCGCCTAGACGATATCTATCCAACGGTGTATCATTTGCTTCATTCCAACAAGCAGTTTAGAAAAAAAACACGAAAAAACGCTCGCTGCCACTCGTCATCCGCCGCACTATTTTCAAAACTGCTCTTAAACCATGTGGAATCTCGAAAAGTGTTCAACATGTCGAAGTTGCGCCTAATCCATAGTTTTTCAATGGTATATTACACGCCTCATTCCGATAAACGGTTAAAAAATTAGAGCGAAAACAGTACCGAAAAAATAACGCGTGCAGTTTTTTCCGACGAGAAGTTCACTAGTCTATTGCAGTGCTCGTGGTCAAAATGATGCAGTGCGCTTCTGTTGAGCGTGCAGTGCCGAAGTGTTGTGCAGAATAGTTATTCTGCTAATATTAGCAGAATGGACTGTCTGTATATATATATATATATATATATATATATATATATATATAAAAGAGTAATGCAAAAAATAGACAAAAGCTATGCACTGTTTAATAAAGAGGGCTGCGATCAAAGCAGAACGATACAAATAATGCGATAAGCAAAAGGTTGGACTATGTAACATGTCTGTTCCAGGGGCAAGCTGCGGAATAGTATGCGAAACAGGTATACTGCTTGTGATAGAGACCACCTGGGAGTTCCGTAATGTGGCGTGGCTTGTCTGCTTCCCTGGTTCTTGCATCATTTGTGCAGCAATTGAACTGCCGAACAGGCCTTCCGAAGAGTGGAGTCCTGAAATTAAGAGAAAATTAAAAAATCGGCAGCCCCTGGTGCGGTTTAAGCCGTGTTTCGGGCGTGCCGTGATGGTGCCCCTCCCCCTATACCCATGGTATTTCTAGAGCGTAGTTATGTACACGAAGTACTGGTGTCGCATTTTTACAAGGGCTGGGGTCGGGGCCGCATTGCTACGCCTGCTCGGATCGTGCCAGGCAGTCTTGTTGTAGGTTACTCCGGGCACGCTTGACGGTGGCCGGACTGGAGAACTGCCTGGAGAGGCTGCTTTGTACTTCCACTGCAAGGGCTGCCGTGTGCTCCTCCGTTCGGAGGGAGCGTTCGGTGTTTCCATTGACCATAATTACTCCTCGAGGTCCTGGCATCTTGAGCTTAAGGTATGCGTAGTGCGGTACCGCATTGAACTTGGCGAATGCGGTTCGCCCGAGCAGTGCGTGATAGCCACTACGGAATGGGACTATGTCGAAGATTAACTCCTCGCTTCGGAAATTATCCGGAGATTCGAAGACCACTTCAAGTGTGACTGAGCCTGTACAGTTGGCCTCTACACCTGGTATTACGCCTTTAAAGGTCGTTTTGGTGGGCTTAATCCTCGAGGGATCTATGCCCATTTTCCGCACTGTATCCTGGTAAAGCAGGTTCAGGCTGCTGCCGCCGTCCATAAGGACTCTAGTGAGATGAAATTCGTCAATAATTGGGTCTAGAACCAATGCGGCGAATCCGCCATGACGGATGCTAGTGGGATGGTCCCTTCGATCAAAGGTGATCGGGCAGGAGGACCATGGGTTGAACTTTGGGGCGACTGGCTCTACCGCGTATACATCCCTTAACGCGTGCGTCCGCTCAATTTTGGGGACGTGGGTTGCGTATATGATGTTCACCGTCCGCACTTGTGGGGGAAAACCCTTCTGTCCACTGTTGTTCGGCGGCTAGGGCTCCTCGTCATCATCGCTATGCAGCCCCTTGTCTTCATTTTCGGCGTTTAACTTGCCTGCCTGCTTGAACACCCAGCAATCCCTGTTGGTGTGATTGGCCGGCTTTTCAGGGGTGCCATGTATCTGGCACAAGTGGTCGAGTATTCGGTCCAAACTGGACGGGCCCCTAGGATTCCTTTTGAATGGCTTTTTCCGATGACCAGATTTAGAGCCTCTGAATCCGGCATTAACTGCCGTATCCTCAGCATTGTCGCCGTTAATGCGACGCGACCTGCCACTACTGTCCCTGGTATCCGAATTACCAGGGTTCTTGGTCATATTGTTGCTACGAGCAAGCCAGCTGTCTTCTCCCGCGCAAAAGCGGGTCATGAGTATCGTGAGTGCTGCCATAGACTTCGGCTTTTCCTATCCAAGGTGCTGGGCAAGCCACTCATCACGGATATTGTGCTTGAAGGCTGCTAGGGCCTCAGCGTCCGGACAGTCGACTATTTGATTTTTCTTTGTTAGGAACTGTGTGCAGAATTTCCTGGCCGATTCCTTTGGCTGCTGAATTATGTGACTTAGGTCATCGGCGTCTGGGGGTCGCACATAAGTGCCCTGGGAATTTCCCAGGAATGCGCCTTCCAGGTCCTCCCAACAACTGATTGATCCTGTTGGCAAGCTGTTAAGCCAATGCCGAGCTGGTCCTTTAAGCTTGAGTGGGAGGTATTTGATGGCGTGGAAATCATCGCCGCGGGCCATGTGGATATGAAGGAGACAATCCTCGATCCATACCGCAGGATCTGTTGTGCCATCACATGATTCGATATTTACGGGTTTGAAACCCTCGGGGATTTGATGATCCATTATTTCGTCTGTGAAGCATAGTGGGTGTGCGGCGCCTCTGTACTGGGGTATATCACGACATAGCTCCAATGAGCTTTGTCTACTGTGTTCGGCCCTGCCGAATTTGTGGCCGGCGTGACGGTTACCATCTCGAGCCGTGGGGCACCCACGCGATCCGATGATCGATCTTGTTTGCCTTGCCTTGTCCTCCAACATATCTCGTAAGTCCGGCGCATATTCCCGTGCCTTGGTACGGGGTGCGGCTTGAGTGGAGGGCCGAGAGGCCTCTCTGTCGCGTCCACGAGGTGGACGATCGGCCGCATCAAGTGCTTCCTCCTCTAATCGGGGTAGCAACCTGCGCTTTGGGTAGCTCTTGGAGGGGCGTTCGAGTTTGTGCTCTTCGGCCGCAAGGACTTCAGTCCATCTGTCGACTAGAAAATCTTGATCAGCTCTAAGCTGTTGCTGTTTTTTCTTGAGGCTTCTTGCCATGGCCATAAGCCTGCTTTGAAAATGCTCTTGCTCGACGGGATCCTCTGGCACGATGAATTCGTCGTCGTCGAGGCTTGCCTCGTCTTCGGAGGGAGGCATATAATTATCGTCCTCGACCTCTCTGTGTGCCGCTCTCTCATGAGGGCTGGTTTCTCCATCCCCCTGTGCTAAATCTTGCTGGAGGGGGTTTTCTTCGGCACTTTCCGGAGTATTATTATCTCCCGTGCTGGAATCACCGTATTTGTTTTGGCGGGATTTTGAGCGGCGCCGCTGACGCCGGCGTTTAGGCTGTTTCTTGGAGGGGTCATCCTCCGCTGTTCCATCGTCATCTCCTTCTTTTGGGGTGTCCACCATGTATATGTCATATGACTAGGTGGCTTTCCAGGGCCTGATAGGCGCTGGTTCTTCATCGTCTCCTTCATCGGCGTCCATACCGTCGATGTCTTCGGAGTCGAAGTCGAGCATGTCGGTTAAGTCGTCGACAGTGGCTACAAAGTGGGTGGTGGGTGGGCTTTGAATTTCTTCATCGTCCGAATCCCAACCTTGCTGACCGTAGTCCGGCCTGGGCTCTTCAGAATATCGCGAAAGGCGAGTGCTGAAAGATGTCCACGGCAGTAAACTCCATAATCGGCGCCCAATCGGATTCGATCGGCAGGGGCGTGGAGGGTTCGGAGTCCGGAGAGGAGTCCGGCTCCTTGGAGTCGAGAGTCTCGCAGAGTGCGGGGCTGGTGTTCGGCTCGATCGCCGTTGGGACCGCAGCCCCCGAGGCGGCGTCCAACCACCCATCCTCGATCGGCGCAGTTGGCTCCAAATTAAGGGTGACGCCGATGCGGGTGCGGCCTCCAGGGCACTGTTCGGCGGCAGAGCTAGATCATGCTCTTCATGACAGTGCGGCGTGCTCGGCAGTGGCTCGAGTCCGTCGAAGATCAAGTCCCCGCGGATGTCAGCCGTGTAGTTTAAACTTCCAAATCTGACCTGACGGCCAGGGGCGTAGCTTTCGATCTGCTCCAGATGGCCAAGTGAATTGGCCCGCAGTGCAAAGCCGCCGAAGACGAAGATCTGTCCGGGGAGGAAGGTCTCACCCTGGACTGCATCGCCATTGATGATCGTAGGAGCCATCAAGCCTGACGGCGACAACACAGAGGAACTCTCAATGAAAGCACCAATGTCGGTGTCAAAACCGGCGGATCTCGGGTAGGAGGTCCCGAACTGTGCGTCTAGGCCGGATGGTAACAGGAGGCAAGGGACACGAAGTTTTACCCAGGTTCGGGCCCTCTCGATGGAGGTAAAACCCTATGTCCTTCTTGATTAATATTGATGATATGGGTAGTACAAGAGTAGATCTACCACGAGATCGGAGAGGCTAAACCCTAGAAGCTAGCCTATGGTATGATTGTTGTTCTGTATCTTGTCCTACGGACTAAAACCCTCCGGTTTATATAGACACCGGAGAGGGTTAGGGTTACACAAATTCGGTTACAATGGTAGGAGATATGCATATCCGTATCGCCAAGCTTGCCTTCCACGCCAAGGAAAGTCCCTTCCGGACACGGGACGAAGTCTTCAATCTTGTATCTTCATAGTCTAGGAGTCCGGCTGAAGGTATAGTCTGGTTATCCGGACACCCCCTAATCCAGGACTCCCTCAACCTCAATACCCAAGAAAAAGTGCAGATCTCCCAAGTCCTTGAGAGCAAACTCAGAGCCTAAATCCTTAAGCAATGTTGTCACGGCTCCATCAGAAGAGCTAGTGACAATTATGTCATCAACATATATTAAAACAAATATGGATGTTTTGTGCTTGTTATAGATGAACAAGGATGTATCAGATTTTGATGGAACAAAGCCAAGTGACTGAAGTTTCATACTTAACCGTGAATACCATGCCCTGGGTGCCTGCTTCAAACCGTACAGGGCCTTATCAAGCTTGCAGACATAGGATGGTGCATCTTTATCTTCAAACCCAGGAGGTTGTTTCATGTACACTTCCTCTTCCAGAACACCATGAAGAAACGCGTTCTGGACATCTAGCTGCCTTAGACTCCATCCCCTGGACACAGCTATTAACAGCACAAGACGGATTGTTGCAGCTTAAACACCAGGACTAAACGTGTCCTCATAATCTATTCCATACCTTTGCTTGAAGCCCTTGGCTACAAGTCTTGCCTTGTATCTGTCTATGGTACCGTCGGACTTCTTCTTGATTGGGTAGAGCCACTTACAATCAATTAGATTTCTGCCTGGTCGAGGAGGCACTAGGTGCCATGTTTTATTTTTACGCAACGCCATGATTTCATCTTCCATGGCCGCCTTCCACCTAGGATTACCAAGTGCTGTCATTAAACTATTAGGTTCACCAGTTGTGCAGGACATACCAACTTTGGAGAAATTTTTCTAATTTAAACGAGTAGTGACTCCCTTCTGTAGCCTTGTGCGCGGCGCCACAGGAGAGGCCACAGGAGGCGAAGCCGCAGGGGATCCGTCAGCCGCATCAGCCTCAGGTGCTGGCGCCTCAGATCCCGAGGAGGATTGTGTCGCGCCTGTGGGCGACCGCCTCCGAGGCGAGGTGGCGGGCCTGGTCGAGTCTGGTGCATGCAGCCCAGCCGGAGTGGCGGGCCCTGGCGAAGCCGACGCGGGCCAACTAGGCGAGCTGGGCTCAGGCGCGCGGATATTTGTCCGCCACGCGTCGTCAGCAGGTTGGCGTGGAGCGACGATGTCGCTGTCCTGATCACACGCCCGCTCGAGGCACTCAGGCCCCGATGCGCGACCAGGTGTTGTGCGCCCGGATCCCGAAGGGGATGTTGGGTCCGGCTGTAGGGATCCCGAGGCAGATCCTCCTTGATTTGCGTCCGTGTCGCTGGTCAGGGGGCACATGAAATCACGTCTGTTTGGACTGCGATTTTCTTCTCCATCTGAATTTAAATCTGCAGCAGTAATCTTAGGCATAATATAATGATTAGAGGCAAGTTGGTCAGTACTATTATTCTCTCCCCATGATCAATGCCGGTCAAGGTGGAGGGCAAAATAAGAATTTCTTTGTGAAGTAATGCATCGACATTTGGGTGGAGTTTGGCAAAGGGAAACACTGTTTCATCAAAGACGACATCTCTGGAGATATACACACATCCTGTGGCTACATCAGGACACTTGACACCTTTATGCTGTGCACTATAGCCTATAAATACACATTGTGTGGATCGAAACATAAGTTTTCTATTATTATAGGGATGAAGATTGGGCCAACATGCGCAACCAAACACACGAAGATGGGAGTATTCGGGTTTGATATGGAGTAGACGTTCAGTGGGTGTCTCGTGATTAATGACACGACTAGGTAAAATATTTATGAGGTGCACCACGGTGAGGAACGCCTCATCCCAGAATTTTAGTGGCATGGATGCTCCGGCAAGGAGGGAAAGACCAACGTCAACAATGTGCCTATGCTTGCGCTTCGCTGAACCGTTTTGTTGGTGAGCGTGAGGGCAAGAAACATGATGAGAAATCCCTATCCGCTGGAAAAAGGAGTTAAGTTTCTCGTATTCCCCTCCCCAATCCGACTGCATGGCAAGTATTTTGCAATCAAATTGTCATTCGACAAGAGCTTGAAAGTTAAGAAAGACTTGGAAAACATCAGAGCATTTCTTAAGAAGATATATCCAGGTATACTTGCTAAAATCATCAATGAAACTCACGTAATAGGTGTGCCGACCAACAGAGGAAGGGGCCGGTCCCCATACATCTGAAAACACAAGCTGCAAGGGTTTTGTTGAAACACTATTGGAAATAGGATATGGTAACTGGTGGCTTTTTTCTCTTTGGAAAGAGTCACAAATAGTTTCATGATCATGCTCGTCAACAAATGCGAGCTTATTTTTGCTAAGAATTTGATAAACAACGGAAAAAGATGGGTGGCCTAAATGATTATGCGATCGTTCTGAAGACACCTTGAAGACTCCGTAGGCTTGCTTATTGAACTTGGAAATTGTGGGAATCAACGGATAGAGGCCTTGCACACATCTACCACGATAAAGCACCCTCCTCGTGACCTGATCCTTGATCAAAAAGAAGAAGGGATGAAACTCTATGAAAACACCATTGTCATGAGTAATACGATGAACTGACAGAAGATTTTTTGATGCATTGGGAATGTGCAGAACATCATCTACATGAATATCACGATGTGGGGTTTGAATAATAGACTTGCCAACATGACTTATCATCATACCTGGACCGTTTTCAGCAGTGTGGACTTGATCTTGGCCTTGGTACTTCTCGTGCATGGTCATCTTCTCAAGCTCAGAGGTGATGTTCTCATTCGAGCCAGAGTCAAGATACCAGTTGGAGTCAACTCTGTATGAGGGATCTGCCGCAGCTGCAACACGCCTCTTTCGACAATTGTCCTCTGCATAACGCCACTTGCACTGTTTCGCAATATGGTTAGTTTTCTTACAGATTTGGCATTTGTTTTCATACTGCTCGTACCCCGTGAAGCGAACGCCTTAATTGTTGTTGTAGTAGTGGCGAGGGGGCCGTTGTTGTTGTAGTAGCCCCCGCCGCCGCCGCCATGATGGCCACCACCTTGACCATCGTTGTTGCCGTGGTTGTTGTAGCCGCCGCCACCACCAAGGTTGTAGGCGCCACCACCTGCGCCAGGGTAGCTGCTGCTAGGGTTTTGACCGCCACCGCCAGGGTAGCCGCCGCCGCGACCGCCGTTCTTCTGGTTTCGGTAGCCACCTTTGCCACCGCCCGAGCGACCTCTGGAGGCCGCGTTTGCCGATGACTTGAAGCCACCAGCACCGTTGAACATCTCAACGCGCTGATCGAAGTTTGCTACCATCGAGAAGAGCGCGTCGATGGTGATGGGCTCGGTGCGGACGTTGAGTGCAGAGATGATCGGTTGATATTCCATATCAAGCCCGACTACGATGAAGGAGATGAGATCTTCCTCCCCGAGCGGTTTGCCCGCCGCCGCAAGCTCGTCAGAGAGGGCGCGCATCTGCCCGAAGTAGGTGGAGGTGGATTGAGATCCTTTCTGGCGTTGGTGAGGGCAGATCTGATATTGTTCACGCGAGATAAGGAGACTGCAGAGAACATATTTGCTAATGCAGTCCAGATCGGATGTGATGATTCAAGCGAAGCCACTTGAACAAGCACCTCCTTGGACAGATTACGAAGGAGATATGCCATGATTTGCTGATCTTGAACTAACCAGGGATTATAGTCAGGATTGGGAACTACCTGCTCCTTACCATCTTTGTCTTTGCTAGTGATTGTTTTGGAAGACTTCTCTATGGTTTGATCTATGTAGCCAAACAAGCCAGCGCCCAGTATCTGGGATCGCGCTTGGGCTCGCCAGAGAACGTAGTTCGTCCGGCTGAGGGGTTCTGATGTGTTGTAGTTGAGGCCGGAGCAGATGATTGCGGTGGAGGAGGACATGACTGAGGGGTGATGGATTGAAGATGAAGAGGATGGAGAAAGATGAGCTAGATGCTATGGAAGAGGCCTGCTCTGTATACCATGTGGGAATTGTAGAAGCGTCTCAACTCCCATAATATGGGAGCCCGCATGATATATATTGATTCAGGGCGAGGCCGGCTCTCGCAGAGGTTGTTCAACAACCAGAGAGATACATGGAGATAGAGGAGAATAAACAGATAAAAGATAACTATGCTAACAACCAGAAAATACATCTCCTAACTACTCTATGGAGCCGAGTCATGTCATATGTTTAATACTATTCAACAAAATTTTATGCACGCGAATAGTCCAAAATCAATACGAGGTTGCGGGTGATGATAATTTTAGTCGCTAGTCCATGCAACTGAAGTAGAGGAAGAAGAGTTGGTGTAGCGCGATGATTCCCGCAGCTAGGTTATACATACCAGTCAGAAGAATTTCTTCAAATGATCCGTCGATCTAGAGTCGAAGTAGACGACTCCTCGAATGTATCCACGCGTCTCGGTATAGGGGTTCGGTAGCACTTTTGGAGGGAGAAACAACCTAGCGACGTGCCTGTCTAGATAAAACTAGATGTGTGTGTGTGTGAGAGAGAGAGAGACGAGCACCTGGGCAATGGGGGACAACCTCCAAAGGTTTTGGTGTGTTCTAGGGGTTGCCACCTCCTGCATATACGTATGAGCGAAAGTCGGTGTGTGAAACTTGGGGAGAGGGTCTCCCCAAAGTTGGCCAAAGCCAAAAGGAGTAGTCGTCCTTTTACTCCACTTGCAATTCCAATAGCCGTGGTGTTTTCAAAAACATTAGAAGTCGTTACATTGCGGCTCCCCCCCAACCCCCAAGGCAACCCTTGGTGCACCGACCTAACGTCTTGTGAGCCTTTCCACTTGCTCTACCAAGGCGTCCACGCACCAGGGACCCTTTGAATTTATCCAAAAGTTTCTCGAACCTTCAGAGACATTCTCAGTATCACAGGGACACTCCCGGAACCTTTTGGGACACTTTCGACGCTCATTCTCTTTCATCTCCTACTTCTCCTATGAACCACTAGCCATAAAGTGTGTGGCCCTATAGGTTCTACTGTTGCGGAATGCAGTATTTCACTTTCCAACGATCACGCAAGATCTATCTAGGAGATGCATAGCAACAAGAGGGGAGAGTGTGTGTACGTATCCTTGTAGACCGAGAGCGGAAGCGTTTAGCAACGCGGTTGATGTAGTCGAATGTCTTCGCGATCCAACCGATCCTAGCACTGAACATACGACGCCTCCGTGTTCAGCACACGTTCAGAACGATGACGTCCCTCGAGCTCTTGATCCAGTTGAGGATGAGGGAGAGTTCCCTCAGCATGACAGCGTGTTGACGGTGATGATGAAGTTACCGGCGCAGGGCTTCGCCAAAGCACTACGACGATATGACCGAGGTGTGTAATGATACGTCTCCAACGTATCTATAATTTTTGATTGTTCCATGCTGTTATATTATCGATCTTGGATGTTTTATAATCATTTTATATCATTTTTTGGTACTAACCTATTGACATAGTGTCAAGTGTTAGTTCCTGTTTTTTCCGTGTTTTTTACATCGCAGAAAATCAATATCAGACAGAGTCCAAATGCCCCGAAACTTTACGGAGAATTTTTATGGGCCAGAAGGAACACAACGGGCCCAGACTGCGCCTGGGGGGTGCCCCGAGGGGGGCACAACCCACCAGGGCGCGTCAGGAAGCCCAGGCGCGCCCTGGTGGGTTGTGCCCACCTCGGGTGCCCCCGGACTGCCTCTTTGCTCTATAAATACCCCAATATTTCTAGAACCCTAGGAGAATCGACGAAATATTCATCCAGCCGCCATAGAGTCCAGAACCACCAGATCCAATCTAGACACCATCTCGGATGGGGTTCACCACCTCCATTAGTGCCTCTCCGATGATGCGTGAGTAGTTCTTTGTAGACCTTCGGGTCCGTAGTTAGTAGCTAGATGGCTTCATCTCTCTCTCTCTCTCTCCTGATTCTCAATACAATGGTCTCTTGGAGATCCATATGATGTAACTTTATTTGTGGTGTGTTTGTTGGGATCTGATGAACTTTGAGTTTATGATCAGTCATATCTTTTTATATCCATGAAAATTATTTGAGTTTCTTTGATCTCTTATATGCATGATTGCTTATAGACTCATATTTCTTCTCTGATATTTGGGTTTTGTTTGGCCAACTTGATCTATTTGTCTTGCAATGGGAAGAGGTGCTTTGTAGTGGGTTCGATCTTACGGTGCTTGATCCCAGTGACAGAAAGGAAAACGACACGTATGTATCGTTGCTACTAAGGATAAAATAATGGGGTCTATTTCTACATAGATAGATCTTGTCTACATCATATCATCGTTCTTATTGCATTACTCCATTTATCCATGAAATTAATACACTAGATGCATGCTAGATAGCGGTCAATGTGTGCAGTAATAGTAGTAGTTGCAGGCAGGAGTCGGTCTACTAATATTGGACGTGATGCCTATATAATGATCATTGCCGGGATATCATCATGAGTATTTGAAGTTCTATCAATTTCCCAACAGTAATTTGTTTACACACCATTTGCTATTTTTCTCGAGAGAAGCCACTAGTGAAACCTACGGCCCCCGGGTCTTCTTTCTCATATATTTGCCTTTGCGATCTATTTTCCTTAGCATTTATTTTCAGATCTACTAAACCAAAAACCCAAAAATACTTTGATGCACTTTATTTTATTTGCGATCATTTATCCAATCTATTACAACTTTTTCCTGTCACGCACCAATTTCTAGCACCGTTGCCCGAAAGGGATTGACAACCCCTGTAACACGTCGGGTTGCGAGGATTTGTTATCTATGTGCAGGGGTTGTTTACATTGTGTTGCTTGGTTCTCCTACTGGTTCGATAACCTTGGTTTCATATCTGAGGGAAATACCTACCGCCGTTGTGCTGCATCATCCATTCCTCTTTGGGGAAATACCGACGTAGCTTCAAGCGACATCATGTAACTGTGGAGGAGGGCACCGCACACAGCTAAGAGAAGACTTGGTATGCCTTTGGGGTGACCCCCTCCCACGTATATAAAGGAGGGGGAAGAGGAGGCCGGCCCAAGGGGGCACGTCAAAGGGGGGAGTCCTACTTGGACTCCGGTCCAAGTAGGATTCGCCCCCCTTTCCTATTCCAACTAGGAGAAGGAGGGAAGGAGCAAGAGGGGGGAAGGAAAGAGGGGGGCGCCGCCCCCTCCTAGTCCAATTCAGACCAGCCATGGAGGGGGGGGCACCCCTTGAGGCCCTTCTTTCCTTTCCCCTAAAGCCCATTAAGGCCCACAACTTCCCCGGGGGGTTCCGGTAACCTCCCGGTACTCCGGAAAATACCCAAAACACTTCGGAACCATTCCAGTATCCGAATATAACCTTCCAATATATCCATCTTTATCGCTCGACCATTTTGAGACTCCCTGTCATGTCCGTGATCTCATCCGGGACTCCGAACAAACTTCAGTCATCAAATCACATAAATCATAATACAAATCATCATCGAACTTTAAGCGTGTGGACCCTACGGGTTTGAGAACTATGTAGACAAGACCGAGACACATCTTCGGTCAATAATCAATAGCGGAACCTGGATGCCCATATTGGTTCCTACATATTCTAGGAAGATCTTTATCGGTCAAACCGCATAACAACATACGTTGTTCCCTTTGTCATCGGTATGTTACTTGCCCGAGATTCGATCGTCGATATCATCATACCTAGTTCAATCTTGTCATCGGCAAGTCTCTTTACTCGTTACGTAATGCATCATCCCGTAACTTACTCATTAGTCACATTGCTTGCAAGGCTCATAGTGATGTGCATTACCGAGAGGGCCCAAATATACCTCTCCGATACACGCAGTGACAAATCCTAATCTCGATCTATGCCAACTCAACAAACACCATCGGAGACACCAGTAGATCATCTTTATGATCACCTAGTTACGTTGTGACATTTGATAGCACACAAGGTGTTCCGCCGGTATTTGGGAGTTGCACAATCTCATAGTCAGAGGAACATGTATAACTCATGAAGAAAGCAATAGCAGTAAAATTAAACAATCATTATGCTAAGCTAACCGGTGGGTCTTGTCCATCACATCATTCTCTAATGATGTGATCCCGTTCATTAAATGACAACACACGTCTATGGTCAGGAAACTTAACCATCTTTGATTAACGAGCTAATTAAGTAGAGGCATACTAGGGACACTCTGTTTGTCTATGTATTCACACATGTACTAAGTTTTCAATTAATACAATTTTAACATGAATAATAAACATTTATAATGATATAAGGAAATATAAATAACAGCTTTATTGTTGTCTCTAGGGCATATTTCCTTCAGCCTCCCACTTGCAGTAGTCAATAATCTAGTTCACATCGACATGTGATTTAACACCAATAGTTCACATCACAATGTGACCAACACCCAAAGGGTTTTACTAGAGTCAATAATCTAGTTCACATCACCATGTGATTAACACCTACATAGTACTAAGGTGTGATCATGTTTTGCTTGTGAGAGAAGTTTAGTCAACGGGTCTGCCACATTCAGATCCGTTTGTATTTTTCAAATTTTTATGTCTACAATGCTCTGCATGGAGCTACTCTAGCTGATTGCTCCCACTTTCAATATGTATCCAGATTAAGACTCAGAGTCATCCGGATCGGTGTAAAGGCTTGCATCGGCGTAACTCTTCACAATGAACTCTTTATTACCTCCATAACCGAGAAATATTTCCTTAGTCTTCTTAGGTAACTAAGGATAACTTTGACTGTTGTCTAGTGATCCACTCCTGGATCACTATCGTACCCCCTTTCCAAACTCATGGCAAGGTACATAATAGGTCCGGTACACAGCATAGCATACTTTATAGAACCTATGGCCGAGGAATAGGAAATGGCTTATATTCTCTTTTCTATTTTTGCTGTGGTCGTGTTTTGAGTCTTACTCAACTTTACACCTTGCAATACAGGCAATAACTCCTTCTTTGACTGTTCCATTTTGAACTACTTCAAAATCTTGTCAAGGTATGTACTCATTGAAAAAAATTATCAAGCGTCTTGATCTATCTCTATAGATCTTGATGCCCAACATGTAACCAGCTTCACCGAGGTCTTTCTTTGAAAAAAACTCCTTTCAAACACTCTTTTATGCTTTCCAGAAAATTCTACATCATTTCCAATCAACAATATGTCATTCACATATACTTATCAGAAAGGTTGTAGTGCTCCCACTCACTTTCTTGTAAATATAGGCTTCACAATAAGTCTGTATGAAACCATACGCTTTGATCACCTTATAAAAGCGTATATTCCAACTCCGAGATGCTTGCACGGTCCATAGATGGATCGCTGGAGCTTGCATACTTTGTTAGCACCTTTAGGATTGAGAAAACCTTCTGGTTGCATCATATACAACTCTTCTTTAATAAATCCATTAAGGAATACAGTTTTGACATCCATTTGCCAGATTTCATAAAATGCGGCAATTGCTAACATGATTTAGACAGAATTTTAAGCATCGATATGAGTGAGAAAATCTCATTGTAGTCAACACCTTGAACTTTGTCGAAAACCTTTTGCGAAAATTCGAGCTTTGTAGATAGTAACACTACAATCAGCGTCCATCTTCCTCTTGAAGATCCATTTATTCTCAATGGCTCACCGATCGTCGGGCAAGTCAATCAAAGTCCATAATTTGTTCTCATACATGGATCCCATCTCAGATTTCATGGCCTTAAGACATTTCGTGGAATCTGGGCTCACCATCGCTTCCTCATAGTTCGTAGGTTCATCATGGTCTAGTAACATGACTTCCAGAACAGGATTACCGTACCACTCTGGTGCGGATCGTGCTCTGGTCGACCTACGAGGTTCGGTAGTAACTTGATCTGAAGTTTCATGAACATCATAATTAACTTCCTCACTAATTGGTGTAGGCATTACTGGAACTGATATCTGTGATGAACTACTTTCCAATTCGGGAGAAGGTACAATTACCTCATTAAGTTCTACTATCCTCCCACTCACTTCTTTCGAGAGAAACTCCTTCTCTAGAAAGGATCCATGAGGGAGTCCCGGATTAGGGGGTCTCCGGACAGCCGGACTATATCCTTTGGCCGGACTGTTGGACTATGAAGATACAAGATTGAAGACTTCGTCCCGTGTCCGGATGGGAATCTACTTGGCGTGGAAGGCAAGCTAGGCAATACGGATATGGATATCTCCTCCTTTGTAACCAACCTTGTGCAACCCTAGCCCCCTCCGGTGTCTATATAAACCGGAGGGTTTTAGTCCATAGGACAATATACAATCATACCATAGGCTAGCTTCTAGGGTTTAGCCTCTCTGATCTCATGGTAGATCAACTCTTGTAATACTCATATCATCAAGAACAATCAAGCAGGACGTGGGGTATTACCTCTATCAAGAGGGCCCGAACCTGGGTAAACATCGTGTCCCCTGCCTCCTGTTACCATCCGCCTTAGAAGCACAGTTCGGGACCCCCTACCCGAGATCCGCCGGTTTTGACACGGACATTGGTGCTTTCATTGAGAGTTCCTATGTGTCGTCACCATAAGGCTCGATGGCTCCTTCGATCATCGCCAGCGATGCGGTCCAGGGTGAGGCTTTCCTCCCCGGACAGATCTTCATATTCAGCAGCTTTGCACTGCGGGCCAATTCGCTTGGCCATCTGGAGCAG
Organism: Triticum urartu; assembly: GCF_056163025.1. Classification (NCBI taxonomy): domain Eukaryota; kingdom Viridiplantae; phylum Streptophyta; class Magnoliopsida; order Poales; family Poaceae; genus Triticum; species Triticum urartu. The sequence continues at coordinate 483,017,311 of NC_141876.1, read as the reverse complement.
ATTGAGAGCTATGCCCCTGGCCATCAGGTCAGAGTTGGAAACTTGAACTACACGGCCGATATCTGAAGAGACTTGATCTTCGACAGATTCAAGCCCATGCCGGACGCGCCGCGCAGTCACGGCGAGCAAGACGTAACTCTACCGTCGGACAGTGTTCGGGAGATCGCATCCGCAACTACTCCATCCATCAATCCGGAGCAAGTCACGCCATCCGAGAGCGGAGGGATGGACCCCGCCTTGGAGGCCGCACTCTCAGTGGCGATAGAGCCAGATACTGACTTCACCCCTTACGAGAGCCGTTTTGTTGAACCACTGGATTCATCCTCGGCCACGTACTCCGAGCCGCTCATATCCATGCCCGTCGAGTCCGACTAGGCGCCGATCATGGAGTTCACCTTCGCGGATATCTTTCGGCACTCACCTTTTGGAGATGTGCTAAATTCATTAAGGTCTCTCTCCCTGTCACGAGAACCTTGGTCGAACTATGTCCGGCTAGAATGGGATGCGGACGACAAAGAAATTCGCTACCCACCCACCACCCACTTAGTAGACACTGTCGATGATTTAACCGACATGCTCGACTTCGACTCCGAAGACATCAACGGTATGGACGACGATACAGGAGACGAACCGGAACCACCGCCCGCAGGGCGCCGGACCGCTACTTCATCACATGACGTGTACATGGTGGACACCCCAACGAAGCCAATAGCGACGAGAAAGTGGAGGATGACCCCTCCAAGAAGCAACCCAAGCGCCGACGTCAGCGGCGCCGCCCTAAGTCCCGCCATAGAAAAAACAGAGATAATAATAGTCCACTCGACTCTGCAAAAGACGACAACTGCACCACCCCGGTGGCAGAAAATGATCAAGATGCAAATTGCAAACATAGTACGGATCCGACATCCGAACACGATGACGCCGAAGATAAGCCTCATCAATCCCTGTCTAGGGAAGACAACAGTCCGGATGAAGATGCACCCATCATCCCGGAAACACACTTGGAGCAAGAAAACCTCCGCAGAAGGCTTACTGCCACAGCGAGAAGCCTGAAAAAACAGAAGCAGGGGCTCAAGGTCACACAAGATACGCTCAACAGTAAGTGGAACAAAGTAACAAAGTATGGTAGAAGCTACCACCCAAATAGCTATCCAAAGCGAAAGCTATTACCGGAATTCGGTGATGAGGCCTTAGAGCCCACACAGCCCATAAGTGATACGGCCAACCGGCCGGATCCACCACCCTGTGAACGTGATAGAGCGGCTAACAAAGTCACGCATAAGTCAACACATGTTCTACGTGAAAACTTGCATCAAAAATCCGGCGCGACCAGATCTATCTATGGATCTAGGAAGCGCGCTACGGTACACAACCAACACCGAATACTACAACCGTCCGAACACTATGGCACATCCCAATACAGGGGTGCCGCACACCCACTATGTTTCACTGATGAGGTGCTAGATCACGAATTCCCAGAAGGATTCAAACCGGTGAACATAGAGGCATACGACGGAACCACATACCCTGGAGTCTGGATAGAGGACTTCATCCTCCATATTCATATGGCTCGTGGAGATGATCTCCATGGCATTAAATACTTGCCCCTCAAGCTTAAAGGGCCAGCCAGGCACTGGCTGAAAAGCCTCCCCGAAAACTCAATTGGAAGTTGGGAGGAGCTCGAGGATGCTTTCCGGGCCAATTTTCAAGGGATTTATGTCCGACCTCCAGATGCAGACTATTTATGTCATATAATCCAACAACCCAGAGAGTCCGCCCGAAAGCTTTGGAACAGGTTCCTCACCAAAAAGAACCAAATAGTCGACTGTCCGGACGCCGAAGCCTTAGCAGCTTTTAAACACAATGTCCGAGACGAATGGCTCGCCAGACACATTGTTTAAGAAAAACCGAGAACAATGGCAGCCCTAACAAGCCTCATGACCCGCTTTTGTGCGGGCGAGGACAGTTGGTTGAACCGTAGCAGCACCAGCGACCCAAGCACATCCGAAGTAAGGGATGGCAACGGTAAACCACGACGCAACAAAAACAAGCATCGAAATAAAGAAGGTAGCCCAGATAATACGGCGGTAAACGCCGGATTCAGGGGCTCCCGACCAAGTCAGCGAAAAAAGCCTTTCAAAGGCAGCAGAGAAGGGCAATCTATCCTAAACAAAATTCTTGACAAACTCTGTCAGATTCACGGCACCCCAGACAAACCTGCAAATCATACCCACAGAGAATGTTGGGTCTTCAAGCAGGCCGGTAAGCTAAACGCCGAACACAAAGGGGAAGAGACACCAAGCGAAGACGAGGATGAACCTCGCCAGCAAAGCGCCGGAGGACAGAAAAAGTTCCCACTAGATGTTAAAACAGTAAACGTGATCCATGTGACAAGGAGGAGAAGCAATCACGCACTCCGGTACACACGCGCCATAGAGCCCGTCACCCCTAGGTCCAACCCCTGGTTGGCCTGCCCGATCACTTTCGATCGTAGGGATCACAATACACATATCTAGCGTGAAGGACTGACGGCCTTGTTGTTAGACCCAATAATAAATGGGTACCATTTCACAAGGGTCCTCATGGACGGCGGCAGTGATCTCAATCTGATATATCAGGACACAGTCCGCAAAATGGGGATAGACCCGACACAAATAAGCCATAGTAATACTACCTTCAAGGGAGTAATACCAGGCCAAGAGGCCCACTGCACGGGCTCTTTACTACTAGAGGTGGTATTCGGTTCTCCCGATAACTTCCGAAGTGAAGCGTTAACTTTCCACATCGTTCCATTCCGAAGTGATTTTCAAGCACTACTCTGAAGGGCGGCTTTCGCTTGTTTTAACGCAATACCGCATTATGCTTTTCTCAAGCTCAAGATGCCCGGTCCACGAGGCGTCATTACAGCTAGCGGAAATACCAACCGTTCTTCACATACGAAAGAGGACACGGCAGCTCTAACGGCCGCACACTAGGCGGCCTCACCAACCAGAAAAAATGGCAGGTCGTCAAGACCACGGACACGGTTAGACGAGTCCGGCGTTCCATCATATATGCATGAGATTGGTTTTCGAACGCTCATAAAATGATACCAGGGGCTTCCCGCGCGTAATTAGGGCCAGCTCGGCTCAACTTGGTTTATCTGGAATTCTAATAACTCATTCTTCTTTTCGGCACGACAACTTTCACCTAAGTTCTTTCCTTTTGCAGGTTACAATCATGCTACACCCGTCCAGGACACGGCACAACAGAGACACAGGCGCAGACATGCAGCAGGGACCCGCCAAAAGGTTTCTTTTTAGATTAAGGCCCCGCATAAACCTTTTTTTACTGTCTCTTGTTGCTCACATCCTCCGGATACTCCATATAACTGAGAAGGATGCCGGCGTTATTGGCATGTGGCCATGCCAGGATTTTGTACGTACCTGGACACATGGGGTTTCTTATAAAGGGCATTGTTTATCCCGGTATATGTTATAAAGACCAAACACCTTAGGGAGTGTTCGGCGTCGCATGTTTGGCCCTATATGCATCAGCTCCGAATCATGTCTTTAGTCAAATGTTGGGTTTGACCGGCTCCCACGTTTTGGTACCTTACGTTCCGTTATATCGGCTAAGGTAGCACTGGGAGAACTACTGCGATTGTGCCCTGGTTCATCCGGATGAGCACCTCAGTAGAGAAAGCCGAAAAATGACTGTCATGATATAGCGAGAGACTAGTCAACCACTCAATGACTAATCGTAATCTTCGGGATTCCTCCGCATTAACGAAGGACCGTTTCCCGGTCATGTACGTACATGCACCGTATTCGGACAAGCGCAGAAGTACCAGGGGCTATATAGTAGCCCCACTGTCAAACTCCTATGGCTAAGTGAAAGTGTTAAAGCAATATAGTCCGATTGCCTCGTTCGCTACGCTATCACCTCCTTAACGGACCAAGAATTTGGATCAAGTGTGGATATGCATCTTTTGCGAACACCCCCGCATTATATGCATGGGGGCGGAAGCCGACGACTACAAACTTTCAGGTTATATACATATATACATAAACGGCCGCACAAGAGGCATCATAGTACTTTCGGGCAAAAGTATAAATACAGCCTTGATTAATTCTGAAAAACATTGTTTGTGCAATGGGACTACATGTCACTGGAAAATAATATTCTTCGAGCACTGAGCCTCTATCGAACGAGTGCCTTCAAGGACTTCTTCACAGTAGTGCTCGGCAGCCACTCGGCCTACGGCCGAACCCTGTGCCGCAACAGTGGTGGCCTCCATCTCCGCCCAGTATGTTTTGACATGGGCAAGGGCCATCCGCGCACCTTCTATGCATGCTGATCTCTTTACAACATCGATGCGTGGCACAGCCTCAAGGAATTGTTGCACTAAGCTAAAGTAGCTCCTCGACCATGGCCGTCCCGGCCATAGGTGATCCACAACGGACCTCATGGCAAGTCCGGACAACCTATGGAGCTCGGCCCAACCGGTCAATCGCTCATTCAGCAGCAGCGGACGGACTGGAGCGTGAAACTGTGACCAGAACAGCTTCTCCACTTCGGAACCTTTCTGATCCTTGAAGTACTCGGCTGCATCAGCAGCACTTGCAGCCAAATCCATGTACTCGTCCGTAGAACTCCATAGCCGGTCCAGAGGAGCATACTTCGGATATTCAAACTTAGTCCGCAACGAGAAGGGCTTCCCAGACATGATATCTGCAACTTGATTCAGCTCCTCCTTCATCGCTCTAATTTTGGAGCAGGCTTCCTTGGCAGCCACCCGGCCTTCTCCAGGTCCGTCGCCTTCGCCTGGTCTTCTTCTTCAAGAAGACGGTAATGGTCAGCAGCATCTTTTAACTCTACAACCATCTTGGCTATTTTTTCCTTGCTCTCGCAATGCGTGGCCTGTTCGGCCCTTAACTCTTCGGCCGCCTTCAAAGCGGCCGCATTGCTACTCCTCGCTTGCTCCTTGGCTCGGGAAAGCTCCGCCCGAAGGGTCTCCACGGTGGCAGCTCGATCTGCAGTCACAACATATTAAAGATACTGGCATCATGCTGCTCTTACTATGTGACTATCACCGGGAAAAAACACTCACCCTGTGCCTCGTCAAGCCGCTTGTTGACAAGCACAATGTCGGCATCTGCCGCATCCAGTTGCCGCTTTAGTTCGGCAAACCTATCAGTCCGGGTAGCCACCGGAGCTTCAACCACCTGCACATAAATGCGGTCTGGTAATTATCTGGGACTATGATCGTTTTTTTGCCGCCGTTCTCGACGACAACCACAGTCTCAGGGGCTACTATCTGCATGGGCATACCTAACGTATGCGTTACTGTTAAAGGCATACATTGTGTCATGTACCTCGAAGCCTTTCAGCAGACTCATAAAAGCTTCGTGCAAACCTCTTTCAGCGGAGGAAATCCTCTCAATCACCGTACCCATTAGCGTATGGTGCGCTTCCGAGACAACAGCTTGCCCCAGAAGATCCCTCAACGCGTTCGACCGCACACTGTACGGACCCTTGTTGTCACTCCCCCTCAGGAGCCAGATACTTGGGATGCCGGGAAGCCAAAGGGTTACCCTCTAGCCCTATCGGATCCGGAGATACCCTTCGCGATGACACTTCAAGGTCGCCCGCTTCTTGAGCTGGAGAGTCTGGGGGAGGCGTTTCGCTCTCCATCATCTCCGGAAGAAGATCCCCCGAAGATGAACTCTGTCGAGAAGGGCTGCGATCCAGACTACAATTTACAAGCATCGGTTATTTTCTTCGGAAGTAAGGTAGGATATATTTACTATTAAGTACTTTTTGATTACTTATAGCTCGATAGAGGGCTGATCCCTGCGTGGACATTGTGCGGCAAGAATACCCTCCAAGGCAGGACCCTCTAGCGGAGATTTCTTCTCCCGTTTGGAAACCTTAGTTTCCGGATCTTCAGAGGTACTCCTCTCCCTTCCCCGGGGAATGTTAGATTCTTCCCCTTGGTTATCCTCCCTCGCGGAGGCGTTCATTCCCTCGATTGGAATAGGTAGCAATGGGGCCCCGCTTCCGCCCTCTTTATTCCCCCCTTCATCTTCCTTTGAGGGCACCAGACAAGGTGCTGGCTCGAGCATTTTTTCCAGCACCGGATTGTCCAAGCCTTCATGAAGGGGAGCCGAACACTGGATCATCTTTGCCTTTGTTATCCAGTCCTGGTCAAAGAGCAATTTTTCACAATGATGTCATGATGTATAAAAGAACAGTGTGTTCGGCGATGGGATTACTTACTTGGGCAGCGGGGCGGTTGCAGCTCAGGCCCACGTCCTCGGTAGTGTCCGGACACTCTATTTGCGGTCCGAAGGACGATTTGTATGTCTCCTCGTGTGTCATGCCGAGGAAATGCTGAATAGTGCGCGGTCCTTCCGGGTTGAATTCCAACATGCGGAGGGGCCGGCGTTTGCAAGGCTGGACTTGATGAACCAACATAACTTGCATTACCATAACCAGACTGAAATCTCCCTCGAAGAGATCTCGGATATGGCTCTGTAGTATTGGCACGTCCTTGGCTGGACCCCAGCTCAGCCCCTGCTGATCCATGACATCAGTTGTGGTGGAGGGCCTGAGCGAAAGGTGGGGGCAGCTACCCATTTGGCACTTCGGGGAGCTGTGACGTAAAACCACTCCCGTTGCCACAATCCGGACACCTCTGGAAAGGAAACCTTTGGCCATGGAGCGTCAGCAATTTTGCTTATTAGAGCACCTCCGCATGCTGCGTACTGCCCCTCGACCATCTTCGGCTTCACATCGAAGGTCTTGAGCCACAGGCCGAAGTGACGAAGGCCTCACATACGACGATAAATGACGAGATGTGAAGAAGGTAATCTAGGGCCAGATCGTGAAAATCCAGCCCGTAATAGAACATAAGACCCCTAACAAAAGGATCCAGAGCGAGGCCTAGTCCTCAGAGGAAGTGGGAGACGAACACGACACTCTCATTGGGTTCGGGAGTAGGGACAACCTGCCCTCGGGCGGGCAGCCTATGAGAAATTTCGGCGGTCAGATATCTGGCCTCCCTCAACTTCTTAATGTCCTCCTCCGTGACGGAGAAGGCATCCACCGGCCTTGAATGCTGGATCCGGACATGATTGAAGGTCCGAAGCACTTGACCTGAGCTTTGGGTGTTAGAACTCGAGGCGGGGGAAGGATTCGATTGAGCACAGGAGGGAAAAAACAAAAATCCTTGTCCCTTTATAAAGGGGATGAATATCAGGCATCCTCCTCATGGCCGTTCGAGACTTACCTTAGATTTAGGAGTCATACCAACATGCACGGTTAGGTTACCCACGTTTGTATTGATGAGAATCCCGTGATAAGGGGAACACGATCTCTGCTTTGACAAGATGTGTCAAGAAACCACCTCGCGTTATGTGCGGGGCTGGTTAAAGAAAAACGGTTCAAATAATTACCGGGCCGTGGTGTGATGTCATGCTGCCAAAACGTGTCAGCAGATTAGATTTGTGGAAATATTATTCTCTATACGGTGGTATATGGAACTTATTTTGCAGGATCAGACACTATCCTTGTATTCAAACTCTTCCATGGTGTATTTGGAGGAGGAACCCGCCTTGCAATGTCGAAGACAACACTGCATGCCGGACTCGTCGTCATTGAAGCCTGGTTCAGGGGCTACTGAGGGAGTCCCGAATTAGGGGGTCTCCGGACAGCCGGACTATATCCTTTGGCCGGACTGTTGGACTATGAAGATACAAGATTGAAGACTTCGTCCCGTGTCCGGATGGGACTCTAATTGGCGTGGAAGGCAAGCTAGTCAATACAGATATGGATATCTCCTCCTTTGTAACCGACCTTGTGTAACCCTAGCCCCCTCTAGTGTTTATATAAACCAGAGGGTTTTAGTCCGTAGGACAACATACAATCATACCATAGGGTAGCTTCTAGGGTTTAGCCTCTCTAATCTCGTGGTAGATCAACTCTTGTAATACTCATATAATCAAGAACAATCAAGCAGGACATAGGGTATTACCTCTATCAAGAGGGCCCGAACCTGGGTAAACATCGTGTCCCCTGCCTCCTATTACCATCCGCCTTAGACGCACAGTCCGGGACCCCCTACCCGCGATCCGCCGGTTTTGACATCGACAATCCATTCTTAGCAACAAATATCTTACCTTCGGATCTGTGATAGAAGGTGTACCCAACATTTTCTTTTGGGTATCCTATGAAAGCACACTTCTCCGATTTGGGTTCGAGCTTATCACTTTGAAACTTTTTCACATAAGCATCGCAACCCCAAATTTTAAGAAACGACAACTTTGGTTTCTTGCCAAACCATAGTTCATATGGTGTCGTCTCAACGGATTTGGATGGTGCCCTATTTAACGTGAATGCAGCTGTCTCTAATGCATAACCCCAAAACGATAGTGGTAAATCGGTAAGAGACATCATAGATCTCACCATATCTAATAAAGTGCGGTTGTGACGTACGGACACACCATTACGCTGTGGTGTTCCAGGTGGCGTGAGTTGCAAAACTATTCCACATTGTTTCAAATATAGACCAAACTCGTAACCCAAATATTCGCCTCTGCGATCAGATCGTAGAAACTTTATTTTCTTGTTATGATGATTTTCTACTTCACTCTGAAATTCTTTGAACTTTTCAAATGTTTCAGACTTATGTTTCATTAAGTAGATATACCCATATCTGCTCAAATCATTTGTGAAGGTCAGAAAATAATGCTTCCCGCCGCGAGCCTTGATACGTCTCCAACGTATCTATAATTTTTGATTGCCCCATGCTATTATATTATTTGTTTTGGATGTTAATGGGCTTTATTTCACACTTTTATATCATTTTTGGGACTAACCTACTAACCGGAGGCCCAACCCAAATTGATGTTTTTTTTTCCTATTTTAGAGTTTCGCCGAAAAGGAATATCAAACGGAGTCCAAACGGAATGAAACCTTCGGGAACGTGATTTCTCAACAAACGTGATCCAGGAGACTTGGAGTGGGCGTCAAGAAACGATCGAGAAGGCCACGAGGCAGGGGGCACGCCAACCCCCCTGGGCGCGCCCTCCACCCTCGTGGGCCCCTCGTTGCTCCACCGACGTACTTCTTCCTCCTATATATATCCACGTACTCCCCAAACATCCAGGAGAACCACAGAAACCTAATTCCACCGCCGCAACCTTCTGTACCCGAGAGTTCCCATCTTGGGGCCTTTTCCGGAGCTCCGCCGGAGGGGGCATTGATCACGGAAGGCCTCTACATCAACTCCATGGCCTCTCCGGTGATGTGTGAGTAGTTTACTTCATACCTTTGGGTCCATAGTTATTAGCTAGATGGCTTCTTCTCTCTCTTTGGATCTCAATACAAAGTTCTCCTCGATTTTCTTGGAGATCTATTCAATGTAATCTTCTTTTGTGGTGTGTTTGTCGAGATCCAATGAATTGTGTTTTTATGATCAAGTTTATCTATGAACGATATTTGAATCTCCTCTGAATTCTTTTATGTATGATTGGTTTATCTTTGCAAGTCTCTTCGAATTATCAGTTTGGTTTGGCCTACTAGATTGATCTTTCTTGCAATGGGAGAAGTGCTTAGCTTCGGGTTCAATCTTGCGGTGTCCTTTCCCAATGACAGCAGGGGCAGCAAGGCACGTATTGTATTGTTGCCATCGAGGATAAAAAGATGGGGTTTATATCATATTGCATGAGTTTATCCTTCTACATCATGTCATCTTACTTAAAGCATTACTCTGTTCCTATGAACTTAATACTCTAGATGCATGCTGGATAGCGGTCAATGTGTGGAGTAATAGTAGTAGATGCAGAATCGTTTCGGTCTACTTGTCACGGACGTGATGCCTATCTACATGATAATACCTAGATATTCTCATAACTATGCTAAATTTTATCAATTGCTCGACAGTAATTCATTTACCCGTCGTAATACTTATGTTCTTGAGAGAAGCCACTAGTGAAACCTATGGCCCCCGGGTCTATCTTCCATCATATTAATCCTCCAACACTTAGTTATTTCTATTGCCTTTTATTTTACCTTGCATCTTTATTTCTCTTTATCATACAAATACCAAATATATTATCTTATCATATCTATCAGATCTCACTCTCGTAAGTGAACGTGAAGGGATTGACATCCCCTTTATCGCGTTGGTTGCGAGGTTCTTATTTGTTTGTGTAGGTGCGTGGGACTCAAGCATGATCTCCTACTGGATTGATACCTTGGTTCTCAAAAACTGAGGGAAATACTTACGCTACTTTACTGCATCACCCTTTCCTCTTCAAGGGAAAACCAACGCAGTGCTCAAGAGGTAGCAAGCCTCAACACTCATCGAACCGCATACATCAATATGTATTATTTCCAATAAGTCAGTTGCTCGCTCCATTGTTCCGGAGAATGGAGTCTTATTCATCTTTCCCATGAGGCATGGTTCTCAAGCATCAAGTGATTCATAATCAAGTGATGACAAAAGCCCATCAACATGGAGTTTCTTCATGCGCTTTACACCAATATGACCTAAACAACAGTGCCACAAATATGTTGCACTATCATTATCAACTTTGCATCTTTTTGGCATCAATATTATGAATATGTGTATCACTACGATCGAGATTCAATAAACCATTCATCTTGGGTGTATGACCACAGAAGGTTTTATTCATGTAAACAGAATAACAATTATTCTTTGACTTAAATGAATAACCGTATTGCAATAAACATGATCCAATCATATTATGCTCAACGCAAACACCAAATAACATTTATTTTAGGTTCAACACTAATCCTGAAGGTAAAGGGAGTGCGTGATGGTGATCTTATCAACCTTGGAATCACTTCCAACACACATCGTCACCTCGCTCTCAACTAGTCTTTGTTCATTTTGTAACTCCTGTTTCGAGTTACTAATCATAGAAACTGAACCAGTATCAAATGCCCAGGGGTTACTATGAACACTAGTAAAGTACACATCAATAACATGTATATCATATATACTTTTGTTCACTTTGCCATCCTTCTTATCCGCCAAGCATTTGGGAAAGTTCCGCTTCAAGTGACCATTTCCTTTGCAGTAGAAGCACTTAGTCTCAGGCTTGGGTCTAGCTTTTGGGCTTCTTCATGGGAGTGACAACTTGCTTGCCATTCTTCTTGAAGTCCCCTTTCTTTCCCTTGCCCTTTTACTTGAAACTAGTGGTCTTGTCAACCATCAACATTTGATGCTTTTCTTGATTTCTACCTTCGCCGATTTTAGCATCACGAAGAGCTCGGGAATCGTTTTTGTCATCCCTTGCATATTATAATTCATCACGAAGTTCCAGTAACTTGGTGACAGTGACTAGAGAACTCTGTCAATCACTATCTTATCTAGAAGATTAACTCCCACTTGATTCAAGCGATTGTAGTACTCAGACATTTTGAGCACATGCTCACTGGTTGAGTTATTCTCCTCCATCTTGTAGGCAAAGTACTTGTCAGAGGTCTCATACCTCTCGACACGGGCATGAGACTGAAGTACCAATTTCATATCTTGGAACATCTCATATGCTCCATGTTGTTCAAAACATTTTTGAAGTCCCGGTTCTAAGCCGTAAAGCATGGTGCACTAAACTATCAAGTAGTCATCATACCATGCTTGCCAAACGTTCATAACATCTGCATCTGCTCCTGCAAAAGGTCTAGTCACCTAGCGATGCATCAAGGACATAATTCTTCTGTGCAGCAATGAGGATAATCCTCAGATCACGGATCCAGTCCGCATCATTGCTACTATCATCTTTCAACTTATTTTTCTCTAGGAACATATCAAAAATAAACAGGGAGCTATAACGCGAGCTATTGATCTACAACATAATTTGCAAATACTATTGGGACTAAGTTCATGATAAACTAAAGGTCAATTAATCATATTACTTAAGAACTCCCACTTAGATAGACATCCCTCTAGTCATCTAAATGATCACGTGGTCCATATCAACTAAACCATGTCCGATCATCATGTGAGATGGAGTAGTTTTCAATGGTGAACATCTCTATGTTGATCATATCCACCATATGATTGACGTCCAACCTTTCGGTCTTAGTGTGCCGAGGCCATATCTGCATATGCTAGGCTCGTCTAGTTTAACCCGAGTATTCCGTGTGTGCAAAACTGGCTTGCACCCATTGTTTGTGAATGTAGAGCTTATCACACCCGATCATCACGTGGTGTCTCGGCACGACGAACTGTAGCAACAGTGCATACTCAGGGAGAACACTTATACCTTGAAATTTAGTGAGGGGTCATCTTATGATGCTATTGCCGTACTAAGCAAAATAAGATGCATAAAAGATAAACATCACATTTAATCAAAATATGTGACATGATATCGCCATCATCATCTTGTGCCTTTGATCTCCATCTCCAAAGTACCGTCATGATATCCATCATCACCGGCATGACACCATGATCTCCATCATCTTGATCTATATCAACGTGTCATCACAGGGTCATCTCGCCAACTATTGCTTTTGCAACAATTGCTATCGCATAGCGATAAAGTAAAGAAATTATATAGCACTTGCATCTTATGAAATAAAGAGACAACCATAAGGCCCCTGCCAGTTGCCGATAAATTTAACAAAATATGATCATCTCATACAACAAATTATATCACATCATGTCTTGACCATATCACATCACAACATGCCCTGCAAAAACAAGTTACACATTCTCTACTTTGTTGTTGCAAGTTTTACGTGGCTGCATAAGGGCTTCTAGCAAGAACCGTTCTTACCTATGCATAAAAACCACAATGATTTTTAATCAAGTGTGTTGTTTTAACCTGAAACAAGGACCGGCCGTAGTCAAACTCTATTCAATAAAGTTGGAGAAACAGACACCAGCTAGCCACCTGTGTGCGAAGCACGTCGGTAGAACCAGTCTCATGAGCGCGGTCATGTAATGTCGGTCCGGGCCGCTTCATCCAACAATACCACCGAATCAAAGTAAGACGTTGGTGGTAAGCAGTATGACTATTATCGCCCACAACTCTTTGTGTTCTACTCATGCATATAACATCTACGCATACACCTGGCTCGGATGCCACTGTTGGGGAACACGGTATTTCAAAAAAAATCCTACGATCATGCAAGATCTATCTAGGAGATGCATAGCATTGAGAGGGGAGAGTGTGTCTACGTACCCTCGTAGACCGAAAGTGGAAGCGTTTAGCAATGCGGTTGATGTAGTCAAATGTCTTCGCGATCCAACCGATCCTAGCACCAAACGTACGGCACCTCCGTGTTCAGCACACGTTCAGTATGATGACGTCCCTCGAGCTCTTGATCCAGTTGAGGATGAGGGAGAGTTCCATCAGCACGACGGCGTGTTGACGGTGATGATGAAGTTGCCGGCGCTGGGCTTCGCCTAAGCACTACGACGATATGACCGAGGTGTGTAACTGTGGAGGGGGGCACCGCACACGTCTAAGAGAAGACTTGGTATGCCTTTGGGTGCCCCCTCCCACGTATATAAAGGAGGAGGGAAGAGGAGGCCGGCCCAAGGGGGGCGTGCCAAATGTGGGAGTCCTACTTGGACTCCCGGTCCAAGTAGGATTCGCCCGCCCCCTTTCCTATTCCAACTAGGAGAAGGAGAGGGAAGGAGGAAGAGGGGAGAAGGAAAGAGGGGGGCGCCACCCCCTCCTAGTCCAATTCGGACCAGCCAGGGGGGCGTGGCCACCCCTTTAGGCCCTTCTCTCCTTTCCCCTAAAGCCCATTAATGCCCACTACTTCCCCGAGGGCTTCCAGTAACCTCCCGGTACTCCGGAAAATATCCCAAACACTTCAGAACCATTCCGGTGTCCTAATATAACCTTCCAATATATTGATATGTACCTCTTGACCATTTTGAGACTACTTGTCATGTCCGTGATCTCATCCGGGACACCGAACAAACTTCGGTCATCAAATCACATAACTCATAATACAAATCGTCATCGAACATTAAGCGTGCGGACCCTACGAGTTCGAGAACTATGTAGACATGAACGAGATACATCTTCGGTCAATAACCAATAGCGGAACCTGGATGCTCATATTGGTTCCTACATATTCTATGAAGATCTTTATCGGCCAAACCGCATAACAACATACGTTGTTCCCTTTGTCATCGGTATGTTACTTGCCCGAGATTCAATCATCGGTATCATCATACCTAGTTCAATCTCATCACCGGAAAGTCTCTTTACTCGTTCCGTAATGCACCATCCCGTAACTAACTCATTAGTCACATTGCTTGCAAGGCTCATAGTGATGTTCATTACCGAGAGGGCCCAGAGATACCTCTCAGACACACGGAGTGACAAATCCTAATCTTGATCTATGCCAACTCAACAAACACCATCGGAGACACCTGTAGAGCATCTTTATAATCACCCAGTTATGTTGTGACATTTGATAGCACACAAGGTGTTCCTCCGGTATTCGGGAGTTGCATAATCTCATAGTCAGAGGAACATGTATAAGTCATGAAGAAAGCAATAGCAATAAAACTAAACGATCATTATGCTAAACTAACGGATGGGTCTTGGCCATCACATCATTCTCTAATGATGTGATCCTGTTCATCAAATGAAAACACATTGATACGTCTCCAATGCTATATTATCTACTGTTTTGGACATTATTGGGCTTTATTATCCACTTTTATATTATTTTTGGGACTAACGTATTAACCGGAGGCCCAACCCAGAATTGCTGTTTTTGCCTATTTTAGGGTTTCGAAGAAAAGGAATATCAAACGGAGTCCAAACGGAATGAAACCTTCAAGAACGTGATTTTCTCAACGAACAAGACCCGGGACACTTGGACCTTACGTCAAGAAAGAAAAGAGGAGGCCATGAGGTAGGGGGCGCGCCTACCCCTCCCCCCCCCAGGCGCGCCCTCCACCCTCGTGGGCCCCCTGTTGCTCCACCGACGTACTCCTTCCTCCTATATATACCTACGTACCCCCAAACGATCAGATACGGATCCAAAACCCTAATACCACCGCCGTAACTTTCTGTATCCACGAGATCCCATCTTGGGGCCTGTTTTGGAGCTCCGCCGGAGGGGGCATCGATCACGAAGGGCTTCTACATCAACACCATAGCCTCTCCGATGAAGTGTGAGTAGTTTACCTCAGACCTACGGGTCCATAGTTAGTAGCTAGATGGCTTCTTCTCTCTTTTTGGATCTCAATACAATGTTCTCCCCCTCTCTTGTGGAGAACTATTCGATGTAATCTTCTTTTTGCAGTGTGTTTGTTGAGACCGATGAATTGTGGGTTTATGATCAAGTCTATCTATGAATAATATTTGAATCTTCTCTGAATTCTTTTATGTATGATTGGTTATCTTTGCAAGTCTCTTCGAATTATCAGTTTGGTTTGGCCTACTAGATTGATCTTTCTTGCAATGGGAGAAGTGCTTAGCTTTGGGTTCAATCTTGCGGTGTCCTTTCCCAGTGACAGTAGGGGCAGCAAGGCACATATTGTATTGTTGCCATCGAGGATAACAAGATGGGGTTTTCTTCATATTGCACGAGTCTATCCCTCTACATCATGTCATCTTGCTTAAGGGGTTACTCTGTTTTAACTTAATACTCTAGATGCATGCTGGATAGCGGTCGATGAGTGGAGTAATAGTAGTAGATGCAGGCAGAAGTCGGTCTACTTGTCTTGGACGTGATGCCTATATACATGATCATACCTAGATATTCTCATAACTATGCTCAATTCTGTCAATTGCTCAACAGTAATTTGTTCACCCACCGTAGAATACTTATGCTCTCGAGAGAAGCCACTAGTGAAACCTATGGCCCCCGGGTCTATCTTTATCATATTAATCTCCTACTACTTATTTATTTCCTTTGCCTTTATTTTACTTTGCATCTTTATCATAAAAATACCAAAAATATTATCTTATCATATCTATCAGATCTCACTCTCGTAAGTGGCCTTATAGGGATTGACAACCCCTATTTGCGTTGGTTGCGAGGATTTATTTGTTTTGTGCAGGTACGAGGGACTCGTGCGTAGCCTCCTACTGGATTGATACCTTGGTTCTCAAAAACTAAGGGAAATACTTACGCTACTTTGCTGCATCATCCCTTCCTCTTCGGGGAAAACCAACGCAGTGCTCAAGACGTAGCACACATGTCTATGGTCAGGAAACTTAACCATCTTTGATTAACGAGCTAGTTAAGTAGAGGCATACTAGGGACACTCTGTTTGTTTATGTTTCACACATGTACTAAGTTTCCGGTTAATACAATTCTAGCATGAATAATAAACATTTATCATGATATAAGGAAATATAAATAATAACTTTATTATTGTCTCTAGGGCATATTTCCTTGATCAACATATTTGGGCATAACCCGAAACACCTTTTAGTCAGTAACTTATAGCAGGATCTAAACACCCTTGATAATTCCAACGTATCCACAAAGATCCTTATTGATCGAACCTGTTGTTATCGCATAAAATTCCCTTTGCTCAGTGATACATTACAAACCCGAGGCGGGACTTTTATCGATATCCCCATCGACACTTTGATCACTATGCCCTGTCATGCTCTACATCTCATATTTAAGAATCGCTACAATTATAGCACAAAAACATAAACTTAATTATGAACATGGAAATAGAACAATAATCACTTTATTATTGCCTCTAGGACTTATTTATAACAAATTGAGTACCAATAATAATACATCGACACGTGATTTGCATATTGTCGGATTTTGGGTTCCGGAAGACCCTTGAGGTTCGAACACTGGGGTGCACGTGGAGATTTCGCCTTCTACCTACATGCACCCCTCCGCCTCGCTAAGATCTAAGCTATGGAAAGAACAGCACAAGAGACACAGGTTTTATACTGGTTCAGGCCATCGTTGTGGTGTAATACCCTACTCCAGTGTGTGGTGTGGTGGATTGCCTCTTGGGCTGATGATGATGAGCAATACAAGGAAGAACAGCCTCGCGAGGGTCTGTTCTTGGCTGGGGCGACGAACGGCTAGGAGGAGTTCAGTCACCCTTCTCTCTCTCTCTGTTCTCGATCCTCTCTCTGATTTTCCCTCCTCCTACCCTGGGGTGGCTAGTCCTATTTATAGGAAAAGGCCCTGGGCCTCTTCCCAAATATTGAGCGGGAAGGGCGCCAACAATTGGCCATTTTAAAGGGGGACATCTGGTACACTTATCCTGACTAAAGTTGGTCCTCGCCTGCCAAAGGCACTGGTGGTGACGATGGCTTGGGCTCCACAATGACCTCCTCCCAGCCGTTGGGCTGGTCTTGGTCTCGTTGCACCGAAACGGGTGCCTTTGCTTGATGCCCTCGCCTGCGCTTGCTCCCTTTGCACCAAAGAGGAAAGGAGGACACTGCGCGGGCTGACGCCCGCCTGGCACCCTTGGTCGTCATGGCTTGCGTCACGGGCACGTCGTGAGGTGCCCCGCCTTGATCTCTCCGCCTCCTTGCGAGCCAGCCTGATGAGGCCGTGCCTGAGGAAGCTCTGTGTCGTCCGCCCCGCGAGGCTTGATCCCTCGCGAGGGTCTTGGGTCTGTGTTGATGAAGATGGGCCGTGCGGGGCCCCTCCTCGAGCCACGCCGCAGGCCGCAGGCAGGCAAGTCTGGGGACCCCCGTTCCTAGAACACCGACAGTAGCCCCCGGGACCAAGGCGCGCCCGGACTTGGCCGTGCAAGGAGGCGAAAGGGCAAGTGCGAAGCACCGCGGGCCCTAACAGCCTGCGGCCTTGGGCGCCGCGTGGCGGTTGATTGGACGTGGGCGTCTCCACTTCCCCACGGCGCCTCGGCAACTGCACGGATTGGACAAGTCCCTGCATGCAAAGTGGGTCATGATTACCTGCGATCGTGGGGACCGACGGTAGGCCCTCGCCGGTTATAAGTACGGATCGGCGCGCGCCCTTCCAGTTCATTCCCCCTTGCTTCTCCTTCTTCTTCATGGCCCCGTCGAGGAGCTTCTCGGCCGCAGAGAAGGGGAAGGCTCGCCAGGTTGAGCCTGCCTCTCCCCCGCCTAAGCGCGGCCGAGGGCGCCCTCGCAAACATCCTGTGGCCACCACGGCAGCTCCCCGCGGCCGTGGAGACGATTTCCAGCACGGCGACGGGCGGTCTGCTACGGCCGGGGGGACGCGCTTCGGTCGCGCGTCCCCCTAGGCCGTGCTTTCGCGCTGCAGAGGTGCTGCCGGAGTTCGTTGTGTGGTTGGCGGCGCCGACTAGCACCCGGCTTCAACTTCCTCGCTTCCTCCTCGGCGAGCTCCCGGCCGACGCCCCCGGCGGCCTCTGGCTTCAGGCAGACGGCTGTTGCAGCCGGGCCTCATGGGCTTCACTGGAGTTCTCCGCAGCCGGGAGCCTGGCCTTGACCCGCGGTTGGCAGACGTTTGCCCGCGCGCGTGGCCTGAGCCGTCGGTGCACCCAGCACTTCAAGTTTGACGGCGATGCCGCCCTCTACGTGAGGGTGTTTGGGGAAGATGGTCGCCGCGCAGGGTGCTGCTCTGAGGACGACGACCGCGGCCGGGAACCCAGCCCCGGCGATGATGGAGAGGGCAGTGCTCGCGTGATTGGCGGCGCTCAGGGTTCCCCAAGCTTCATCGGTTCTTCTTCAGGCGGCGACTCTTCTAGCGATGACCGCGGTCAGCCCCCACGCCGTCGTACCTACTTGGGAGGTGGTAGCGTGTCTGCCCGCCGTCGCGTTTCGGTGAAGCGCGAGAGGGAGTCTGCCTGAGCCCCGGAGGCAGCTCGAGCCTTCCCTGCAGGCCGGTGTGAGGCGAGCTGCGCCTGATTTGTTCTTTCTTTTCCTTTTTCCTGCGTAAAAAGACAATAGCGTGGAGCCCCGCGAGGGCGTGTTTGGGTTATTGCTGTTAATCATCGCTTGGCTTCCGTTATCGTGCCTTCCGGCTACGTGCCCGCGCGTGGATAGTTCCTAGCCCCAGCCATGGGGGGGCGACTGACCCAGGCCCTGTGTTCGTGTCGTGGTGCCCGTGGGGCACGGACTGGAGGGGTGCTCCTGTAATGGACGCAGGTCGCGAAACCTTTGAACGACTAGGATAGGAACACTCGCGAGGGCGCTCGGCTGCCCCCCTCGCGAGGCCTTGCATAAGAGAAATCGAGGCAGGAGAGTGAAAAGTCAAAGAACCATGAGCCAAAGACGGCATCAGCTTCAATAAAACTTCGAATGAGAATGAACAAGCCAACTGCGGAAAGCAAATGAAAAAGCCGCGTCCGACACCTAATCTAGTCTTCGACGTCTTCTCACCAGCGCGGAGCTAAGTGCTGCCACTGGGCGTGGGAGGGAGACCCAGGGCCTGAGGCCGGTGCTCCTGAGACTCTGGGGCGTGTACAGCCCCAACTCATTATTACGTGACAGTGTCACGGGCGACGAGCTTCACAGGCGTTGGCCTTCTTCACAGGCTCCGGGCCTTTCTTGGGGGAAGCAGGCTTCACGGGCATTTGCCCTCTTCACAGGCTCCGGGCCTTTTCCAAAATGCGACAGCTTCACAGGCATTCGCCTTCTTCACAGGCTCTGGGCCTTTTCCAAAACGCGACAGCTTCACAGGCATTCGCCTTCTTGACAGGCTCTGGGCCTTTTCCAAAATGTGACAGCTTCACAGGCATTCGCCTTCTTCACAGGCTCTGGGCCTTTTCCAAAACGCGACAGCTTCATAGGCATTCGCCTTCTTCACAGGCTCTGGGCCTTTTCCAAAACGCGACAGCTTCACGCGCATTCGCCTTCTTCACAGGCTCTGGGACTTTTCCAAAACGCGACAGCTTCACAGGCATTTGCCTTCTTCACAGGCTCTGGGCCTTTTCCAAAAAGGATAATCTTCATAGGCATTCGCCTTCTTCACAGGCTCTGGGCCATTTTAGGGGTAGAACCTCCGGAGGTGCTGGATGTTCCATGCGTTCTGGACCGGCACCCCCTCCTGAGTCTCCAAGCGCGCGGAGCCGGGCCTGGAAACATGAACAACCTTGAACGGGCCCTCCCACATGGGAGAGAGCTTGTGCAGCCCCTCCCTGGAGAGAACCCGCCTGAGCACGAGGTCTCCTACCTCGAGAGTTCTAGGGAGGATGTTGTGGCAGTGATATTGTCGCAGTGCTTGTTGGTACCTCGCCGCTTGCAGCGCAGCTTCTCGGTGACGTTCCTCCCCCAGCACGAGGTCCATCCCCCGCATGGCGTCCTGCTGCGCCTCATCGAACGCCAGGACCAGCGCGGAGCGACGTCTGACCTCGTGAGGGAGGACCGCTTCAGCTCCGTAGAGCAGGAAGAACGGGGTCTCTCCAGTCGGCTTAGTCACGGTTGTGCGGATGGACCACAACACGGACTGAAGCTCGTCGTACCAACCTCTGCCGCAGGCCTCCAGCTTCTTCCTGAACATCCTGGTCTTGAGGCCCCTTAGGACCTCTGCGTTGGCTCGCTCGGCCTGGCCGTTGCTTCGGGGGTGCGCCACCGGAGCGTAGCATATCTGCGTTCCAAGGTTAGCATAGTATGTTTTGAAGAGGTTACTGGTGAACTGCGAACCGTTGTCTGTGATGATGCGGTTCGACACCCCGAACCGGCTCACGATGCCCCTGATGAACTTGACCGCGGAACCCGCGGGGATGGTGCGGACGGCCTCTACTTCAACCCACTTGGTGAACTTGTCCACGGTGACGTAGAGGTAACGGTAGCCCCCTGGCGCCCGAGGAAACGGGCCCAGGATGTCCAGCCCCCAGACTGCGAATGGCCACGAAAGGGGTATAGTCTGCAGGCCTCCTGCCGGCTGATGGATTTGCTTCGCGTGGAACTGGCAGGCCTCACAAGCTTTCACCAGTTCGACGGCGTCATTGAGTGCGGTGGGCCAATAAAACCCACTACGGAACGCCTTGCCGACGAGGGTCCGTGATGATGAATGATGTCCACAGTCTCTGCCGTGTATATCTTCCAACAGTTCCTTTCCTTGCTCCCTGGAGATGCAGCGCAGGGATACATCGTTTGGTCGCTTCTGGTAGAGCTCTCCATCCTTGATGCAGTATGCCGTGGCCTGCCGTGCCACACGCTCCGCTTCCTCCTCCTTCACCGGCAGGGTCCCTTGTGTTAAGTAACTCCGGAGCTCCGTGATCCAGCACCCCTCCTGAGGTTCCATCGTCAGGAGCAGGCGTGCTCCTGAGGCCGGGCCACAGACCGGGGCTCCTGAGGCAGGTGGCTGGGGGAGCTCCTCCCGAGGCTGAGCCGTGTTTGACAATGACGGCAGGGCTGAGGGCTTGAAGAGCCGCTCCTCGAAGACGCCAGGCTCCTGAGGTAACCGCCTAGACGCCCGTTTGGCGATGTCGTCGGCCTCCTGATTGGTGCCACGGGGCACATGCTGCAACTCCAACCCCCAGAACTGCTTCTCCATCCTGCGGACCTCCGCAAGGTAGGCTTACATGTGCTCATCTTTCGGCTCGTACACCTTGTTGGAGAAATTGACAAGGAGCTGCGAATCACCCTTGATGGTGAGGCGTTTCACCCCCAGGGCAGCTGCGGCCTTCAAGCCCGCTATTAAACCTTCATACTCCGCTATGTTGTTGGAGACCTTTTCACCTTGCTGGAAACAGAGCTGTACAGCGTACTAGAGCTTGTCCTGAGTGGGCATTATAAGCACCGCCCCAGCCCCAGCGCCATGCCTGGAGAACGCCCCATCAAAGTACATGACCCAGCCTTCTGGCGCCTCGCTTCCTGGGGAGAGGGACCGATCCTCATCGACCTTGAGGCCTGGTGCCTCCGTCCATTCTGCCACAAAATCCGCTAATGCTGCTCCCTTGATGACTCTGGTCGTGCTGAATTCGAGCTGAAACGCTTGCAGTTCTATGTTCCACTCAGTGACCCTTCCAACTGAGTTAGGGCTCCTGAGCACTCTCTCCAGGGGGTATGACGAGACGATCTTGATGGGGTGACCCTGAAAATAGTGCCGCAGCTTGCGCGAGGCCACCAGTAGCGCGAGGAGGAGCTTCTGAGGCATGGGGTACCGTGCCCTCGCGTCCCGCAACACCGTGCTGACGAAGTACATTGGGTGCTCAACAAGGTCGGGTGCGTCAGTGCTGGTGGCGCCCTCCGGGGACCATGGCGCCTCCTGAGGCTGGCCATCTGGGGGAGGGGCCTCTTCCACCTCCGGTGCACTCCTCTGCGGCGGCTGATCCTCCTTAGCCTTGGTGGCGGTTTCTGTGGGCCTTCCTTGTTCCTATTTTGCCTTGTCCTGGGTTGCTGCTGTGGTTTTGATTCGACACTCCTCCCTAACCGCCACCAGGGCTGTGCTGGCGGAGTAGGGAGTGGCGGCGAGGTAAAGCACTAGGGGCTCTTGAGGGCGCGGGGCCACCATGACCGGAGGGCTGGTCAGGTATCTCTTGAGATCCTGGAACGCCTTGTCGGCCTCTTTAGTCCATTCAAAGGGCCCCTTTTTCTTCATTAGCTGGAAGAAGGGCAGCGCTCGCTCCCCCAACTTGGAGATGAAGCGCCCCAGCGCGGTCACGCGCCCAGTGAGCTTCTGCATTTCTCTGAGGGTCTTTGGCGGGCTCATGTCCTCGACCGCCTTGACCTTTTCCAGGTTAGCCTCGATGCCTTGGTGGGACACGAGGAAACCCAAGAGCTTGCCCGAGGGGACTCCGAACACACACTTCTCTGGGTTGAGCCGCAGGTTCACTGCATTGAGGCTCGCGAAGGTTTCCTCCAGGTCTTGTATCAGGGTCCTGGCCTCCCGAGACTTCACCACAATGTCATCGACGTAAGCCTCAACATTCTTCCCGAGCTGCGGGCCCAAGGTGATATGCATCAGCCGCTGAAAGGTCGCCCCTGCGTTACGCAGCCCGAATAGCATGCACGTGTAGCAGTACACCCCACACGGGGTTAGGAAGGCTATCTTTTCGACGTCTTCTACCGCCATCTTGATCTGGTGATACCCAGAGAAGGCATCCAAGAAGCATAGCAAGTCGCATTCTGCGATGGAATCGACGATCTGGTCGATGCGGGGGAGCGGGAACGGATCTTGCGGGCATGCCTTGTTGAGGTTGGTGAAGTCGACACACATGCGCTCCTTCCCTCCCTTCTTTGGTACAACGACAGGGTTGGCCAACCAATCCGGCTATCGGACCTCGAGAATGACCCCAGCGGCTTCTAGTTTGCGGGTCTCTTGGACGATGAAGGCCTGCTTTTCTGTGGACTGCCGCCTTGCCTTCTGCTTCATAGGGCGCACGTTGGGGCACACGTTGAGGTGATGCTCGATTACGCTCCTAGGGATCCCCACTAACTGGTCAGGCTCCCAAGCGAATACCTTCTTGTTTGCGTGCAGGAACCTGACCAGGGCCTCCTCCTGCTCGGGCTCGAGGTTGGCTCCTATGGTGAAAGTGGCATGGGTGGACCCGTCCTCATCGACGAGTATCTGCTTGGTTTCTGCCTTGTCTTGGGTGAACAACTGTTTCTTCTTGGCGGGTGTAGCCCCCTTGGGTTCGGGGGTCTCCGAGTCGGCGGGTTGTGCCGACGCCGCCGTCTTGAAGGAGAGCTTGAGCACTCGCAGTGCGTCTCCGGTGTCCCCGTGCACGGTGAGGACACCGCTGCTCCCGGGCATCTTCATGAGGTTGTACGCCGGGTGCGTCGCGGCCATGAACTGGGCTAGCGCTGGGTAGCCGAGGATGGCGTTGTAGGGGAGGCCGATGGGGGCGATGTCGAAGTCGACCAGCTCCGTGCGGAAGTTGTTGTAGGTGCCGAAGGTTACTGGGAGTCGGATCTGTCCCAAGGAGCTGGATGATCCGCCCCCAACGCCTGAGAAGGGCCGGCTGGGTTGCAGCCGTTCCAGGGGTATGCAGAGGAGGTTGAAGGCCTCAAGCGAGAGCACGCTGAGGCCCGCACCGCCATCGATGAGAGTTCTGGTGACGGCCACCTGGTAGATGGTGGGGGTGCACAGCATGGGGAGCGCGCCCGAGCAGGCCGAGTTGGAGGGGTGGTCCTCCGAGCTAAAGGTCAGGCCGGCCTTGGGCGCCGCCCGGTCCGGGAGAGCCCCCTACCACGTGGAAGCGGCGCTGACCTGGCGGATGAATGGCTTGACGTGGTGACTTGTAGGCGGCGCTTGTGAGCCGCCCAGGAGGGCCACGACGACCGGGGGTGTTGGTGTAGCGTGGTGGGCGGGGAAGAGGCTGCGGAGCTCTTCCCAAGAGGCCACGGAGGCTGCCGGCAGGTGGAGCAGCCATGCGCGCGGAGCGCCGGTGAGGGCCGTGGGGAGCCAGTTGGCCATGACCCCATCGTCACCTCCAGCTTTGAGGATGGCCTCCTCGTACGCCAGCAAGAAGGCCAGCGGATCAGTCGCGCCGCTGTAGCACGGCGGCGTCGTTGGCTTGAACTTGTCCGGCCACCGTACCCGTTGCAGGGCTGGGGCCAGGGATCGGAGCCCCCTAGCCCCCGTGCTGGCGCCGGCGGCCTGAGCGGGCGACGCGCTACTCATCGCGAGGCAGGTCGTGGCGGTGGCGGAAGGGAGAACTCCGGTGCACCCCTACCTGGCGTGCCAAATGTCGGATTTCGGGTTCCGGCAGACCCTTGAGGTTCGAATACTGGGGTGCGCGCGGAGATTTCGCCTTCTACCTACCTGCACCCCTCCGCCTCGCTAAGATCTAAGCTATGGAAAGAACAGCACAAGAGACACATGGTTTATACTGGTTCGGGCCACCGTTGTGGTGTAATACCCTACTCCAGTGTGTGGTGTGGTGGATTGCCTCTTGTGCTGATGATGATGAGCAATACAAGGAAGAACAGCCTCGCGAGGGTCTATTCTTGGCTGGGGCGACGAACTGCTAGGAGGAGTTCAGTCACCCTTCTCTCTCTCTCTCTTCTCGATCCTCTCTCTGATTTTTCCCTCCTCCTACCCTAGGGGTGGCTAGTCCTATTTATAGGAAAAGGCCCTGGGCCTCTTCCCAAATATTGAGCGGGAAGGGCGCCAACAATTGGCCATTTTAAAGGGGGACATCTAGTACACTTATCCTGACTAAAGTTGGTCCTCGCCTGCCAAAGGCTCTGGTGGTGACGATGGCTTGGGCTCCACAATGACCTCCTCCCTGCCGTTGGGCTGGTCTTGGTCTCGTTGCACCGAAACGGGTGCCTTTGCTTGATGCCCTCGCCTGCGCTTGCTCCCTTTGCACCAAAGAGAAAAGGAGGACACTGCGCGGGCTGACGCCCGCCTGGCACCCTTGGTCGTCATGGCTTGCGTCACGGGCACGTCGTGAGGTGCCCCGCCTTGATCTCTCCGCCTCCTTGCGAGCCAGCCTGATGAGGCCGTGCCTGAGGAAGCTCTGTGTCGTCCGCCCCGCGAGGCTTGATCCCTCGCGACCGTCATGGGTCTGTGTTGATGAAGATGGGCCGTGCTGGGGCCCTCCTCGAGCCACGCCGCAGGCCGCAGGCAGGCAAGTCTGGGGACCCCCGTTCCCAAAACACCGACACATATGTTTACGAAAACTTCCAGTTAATTCTCCCCTGGAAATTTCATGGGGTGGGCCCCTCCTCCTCTCCTTCCCCATAATCTCCAACCCAAAATTACAAAAACTGGCACCTAATTAGAATATGTAGAATCCGTAAAAAGACTGACTTTTGACGCTTTGATTCGCAATGATGCTACAACTGCAAAAAGCTTCCACAAAAACTAACTTACACACTGATGTTAGCTTACTTGATTGGAAGTTAAGCGGAAGTGGGGGCCATCCTAAAATTTAGGGTGGGGAAAGGAGTCCTTAAGTTTAATATGTAGGTATTATCTGTAAGTTTTAGGTTTGATTTGTAGGCGTAAGTCTAGCATTTTTGTTGTGATCTTTATTGTTCTACAAATCTAAGTGACTCATGGAGTACTATCACGCTTGGGGGGTGCTATCCTCTATGATCTGGTCACCCGATGATTTTCTACCATCCAACACTAGGTCCCATGGTATGACCCTCCCTTGAGACTACTTAGTGTAAATATGCAGGAGAAACCGGGGTACATAATTTTTTGCAAGTTTTATTTAAATTGTTATCTCTAGTCCTTGACCTCTTGACCAAAGTGAGAAATGCATATTGGTGAGCACTCAACATCCAATTAAACGAGGCCATTATTGTACCGCTTTGATTTTGGATCGTTAGATGCAAAACTAAGAGATACTAGTGTACCCCTACGATGATCGGCAAGCCATTGAGAATAAATGGATCTTCAAGAGGAAGACGGACGCTGATGGTAGTGTTACTATCTACAAAGCTCGAATTGTCGCAAAAAGTTTTTTGACGAGTTCAAGGTGTTGACTACGATGAGTTTTTCTCACTCGTATCGATGCTTAAGTCTGTCCGAATCATGTTAGCAATTGCCGCATTTTATGAAATCTGGCAAATGGATATCAAAATTACATTCCTTAGTGGATTTATTAAAGAAGAGTTGTATATGACGCAACCAGAAGGTTTTGTCAATCCTAAAGGTGCTAACAAAGTGTGCAAGATCCAGCGATCCATTTATGGACTGGTGCAAGCATCTCAGAGTTGGAATATACACTTTTATAGTGTGATCAAAGCATATGGTTTTATACAGACTTGCGGTGAAGCCTGTATTTACAAGAAAGTGGGTGGGAGCACTATAGCCTTTCTGATAAGTATATGTGAATGACATATTGTTGATCGAAAATGATGTAGAATTTTCTGGAAAGCATAACGGCGTGTTTGAAAGGAGTTTTTCAAAGAAAGACCTCAGTGAAGCTGCTTACATATTGGGCATCAAGATCTATAGAGATAGATCAAGACACTTGATAAGGTTTTTCAATGAGTACATACCTTGACAAGATTTTGAAGTAGTTCAAAATGGAACAGTCAAATAAGGAGTTCTTGCCTGTATTGCAAGGTGTAAAGTTGAGTAAGACTCAAAACCCGACCACGGCAGAAAATAGAAAGAGAATGAAAGTCATTCCCTATGCCTCAGCCATAGGTTCTATAAAGTATGCTATGCTGTGTACCAGACCTATTGTGTACCTTGCCATGAGTTTGGTAAGGGGGTGCGATAGTGATACACGAGTGGATCACTGGACAACAGTCAGAGTTATCCTTAGTTACCTAAGAGGACTCAGGAAATATTTCTCGGTTATGGAGGTGATAAAGAGTTCATCGTAAAGAGTTACGTCGATGCAAGATTTTACACCGATCCGGATGACTCTGAGTCTCAGTCTAGATACATATTGAAAGCGGGAGCAATTAGCTAGAGTAGCTCCATGCAGAGCATTGTAGACATAATTTTTTTGCAAAATACATACGACTCTGAATGTGGCAGACCCGTTGACTAAACTTCTCTCATTAGCAAAACATGATCATGCCTTAGTACTCTTTGGGTGTTAATCACATAGCAATGTGAACTAGATTATTGACTCTAGTAAACTGAACTAAATCACATAAAGATGTAAACTATTGGTGTTAAATCACATGACGATGTGAACTAGATTATTGACTCTAGTGCAAGTGGGAGACTGAAGGGAATGTGCCCTAGAGGCAATAATAAAGTTGTTATTTATATTTCCTTATATCATGATAAATGTTTATTATTAATGCTAGAATTGTATTAACCGGAAACTTGATACATGTGTGGACACATAGACAAAACATAGCGTCCCTAGTAAGCCTCTACTAGACTAGCTCGTTAATCAAAGATGGTTAAGTTTCCTGACCATAGACATGTGTTGTCATTTGATGAATGGGATCACATCATTAGGAGAATGATGTGATGGATAAGACCAATCCATTAGCTTAGCATAATGATCGTTAAGTTTTATAGCTATTGCTTTCTTCATGACTTGTACATATTCCTTTCACTATGACATTATGCAACTCCCGGATATCGAAGGAATGCCTTGTGTTCTATAAAACGTCACAACATAACTGGGTGATTATAAAGATGCTCTACAGGTATCTCCAAAGGTGTTTGTTGGGTTGGCATAGAACGAGATTAGGATTTGTCACTCCGAGTATCGGAGAGGTATCTCTGGGCCCTCTCGGTAATGCACATCATAATAAGCCTTGCAAGCAATGTGACTAATGAGTTAGTTGTGGTATGATGCATTACGGAATGAGTAAAGAGACTTGCCGGTAACGAGATTGAACTAGGTATGGAGATACCGACGATCGAATCTCGGGCAAGTAACATACCGATGACAAAGGGAATAACGTATGTTATCATAACGGTTTGACCGATAAAGATCTTCGTAGAATATGTGGGAGCCAATATGAGCATCCAGGTTCCAGTATTGGTTATTGACCGAAGAGGTGTCTCGGTCTTGTCTACATAGTTCTCGAACCCGTAGGGTCCGCACACTTAACGTTCGATGACGATTTGTATTGTATGAGTTATGTGATTTGGTGACCGAATGTTGTTCGGAGTCCTAGATGAGATCATGGACATTACGAGGAGTCTCTAAATGGTCAAGAGGTAAAGATTCATATATAGGATGGTAGTATTTGGACACCCGAAGTGTTCCGTGGTTACCGGGTACGTATTGGGTCACCGAAAGGGGTTCCTGGCAACCCTCGGCAAAGTATATGGGCCTAATAGGCCAAGAGAGGGACATACCAGCCCCTAAGGGGCTGGTTCCCCCCCCCCTCATATGGGCTGGCCAAATTGGAGTAGAATAGGGGAAGGAGGAAAGGAAAAGGGGAATAGGATTCCCCCTTCCTCCTCGTGTCATCCTACTCCGAATAGGAATTGGAAAGGGGGGAGGCCGAATTGGGAGGACCCCAAGTAGGATTCCTCCTACTTGGGGCACCACCTTGGCTGCCTCCCCTCCCCTCCAACCTATATATATGAGGGGCACCTCTAGAACACACGACAAACATTGTTAGCCGTGTGCGGCGCAGTTTATGCCTCCGGTCATATTCATGTAGTGCTTAGGCGAAACCCTGCATGGTTCACTTCGCCATCACCATCTCCACACCGTCGTGTTGACGGAACTCTCCCTCGACACTTTGTTGGATCAAGAGTTCGAGGGACGTCATCGAGCTGAACGTGTGCAGAACTCGGAGGTGTCGTACGTTAGGTACTTGATCGGTCTAAACGAGAAGAAGTTCGGCTACATCAACCACATTGTCAAACGCTTCCGCCTTCGGTCTACGAGGGTACGTGGACACACTCTCCCCCTCTCGTTGCTATGCATCTCCTAGATAGATCTTGCATGAGCGTAGGAAATTTTTGAAATTGCATGCTACATTCCCCAACACTATTTATGGAGTGGTGTTTGATAGACCCTAAGTAAGTTGTTCCACATCCCAAGTACTCCCTCCGTTCTGAATTACTTGTCGCAAGTATGGATGTATCTAGATGTATTTTAGTTCTAGATACATCCATTTCTGCGACGAGTAATTTGGAACGGAGGGAGTACATGTGAAGACATCAAGTCTAATACATGGCATATAAATTGTATCCGGGGCAAATAGATGATGATATCTCGTTGTTTCTCAAAATGGGCATGTTCAACTTAGTGATCCCCATCCTAAGTCTATACTATTTGGTTAGCATCTCTATATGTCCATGACTTGTGAAACATAGTTATCGACTGATTCACAAACTAGTCAAAGGATATGTGTGCATAACCTTATTAACTAGGGACCATAAGAACAATCATCACAATATATACTCCGAGAAACAAGTCACATACTTGTTTATACATATCAGTGATGATGTTCAAAGACAATACAAATAACTCGGGAATACATAGGAAAACATTATCATCACATGGCGGCTTCCAGGGCATATTTCCAACACTCCCGTGGAGGTCATGCTGCAGGGTGGACCCCTTCTCCATGCTTCGGGTTGGGGCTCCAACGCGATGGGGGTCATAGTTCATCTAAACTTGATGCTTGTCTAACGGTGGCTGGCAGGGCTTGCAAGATTTGAGAACAGTGTGTGTTAATGATTGTGGTAGGTGGTTGGTGACACCGTGTAGCTTGCCTAGGGTAGCATGATACCGGCGTTAGGCAATTCTGGTTTAGATCCACCAACTCTATTCTAGATCCAGGCATGGAGGGGAATTGCGCTATTCGGCGACGGTTCTTGTTGGTAAGGTGGCCACGGTTGTGAGATGCAGTTGGTCTATTCTATTTTTGTTGGTGTGAAGACAGTGAATTCGTGTGGGGTGGTGAATGGAAAGTGCATAAGCAGTCTTGGGTGACTGCGATGCTAGTTGGGCTTGCAATATCCCCTCACTCGCATGCTCTCTCGGTAATACCCTGCCTATCGACGTGGATCAAGCCTAGCCAAATTCCCTCCCACCCTCCCTCTTTGGGAATTTATCAGATCTCGCAAGAAATAAAGTTTCATGCTATTGTTTTTGAAGGAAATATGCCCTAGAGGCAATAATAAAGTTGTTATTTATATTTCCTTATATCATGATAAATGTTTATTATTCATGCTAGAATTGTATTAACCGGAAGCTTAGTACATGTGTGAATACATAGACAAACAAAGTGTCCTAGTATGCCTCTACTTGACTAGTTCGTTAATCAAAGATGGTTAAGTTTCCTAACCATAGACATGTTTGTCATTTAATGAATGGGATCACATCATTAGAGAATGATGTGATGGACAAGACCCATACGTTAACTTAGCATAATGATCGTTAAGTTTTATTGCTATGGCTTTCTTCATGACTTATACATATTCCTCCGACTATGACATTATGCAACTCCCGAATAGCGGAGGAACACCTTGTGTGCTATCAAACATCACAACGTAACTGGGTGATTATAAAGATGCTCTACAGGTGTCTTCGAAGGTGTTTGTTGAGTTGGCATAGATCAAGATTAGGATTTGTCACTCCCTGTATCGGAGAGGTATCTCTAGGCCCTCTCGGTAATGCACATCACTATAAGCCTTGCAAGTAATGTGACCAATGAGTTAGTTGCGGGATGATGCATTACGGAACGAGTAGAGAGACTTGTCGGTAACGAGATTGAACTAGGTATCAGGATACCGATGATCTAATCTCGGGCAAGTAACATACTGATGACAAAAGGGAATAACGTATGTTGTTATGCGGTTTGACCGATAAAGATCTTCGTATAATATGTAGGAACCAATATGAGCATCCAGGTACCGCTATTGGTTATTGACCGGAGATGTGTATCGGTCATGTCTACATAGTTCTCGAACCCGTAGGGTCCGCACGCTTAACGTTCGATGACGATTTGTATTATGAGTTATGTGATTTGATGACAGAAGCTTGTTCGGAGTCCTAGATGAGATCATGGACATGACGACGAGTCTCGAAATGGTCAAGAGGTAAAGATCGATATATTGGAAGGTTACATTCGGACACCGGAATGGTTTCAGGAAGTTTCGGATAAGTTTCAGAGTGCTGGGGGTTACCGGACCCCCCCCCCACCCCCAGGAAGGTAATGGGCCAACATGGGCCTTACTGGAGGAGAGAGGGCCGGCCATAGGAGGTGGCACGCGCCCCCCTTGCCAATCCAAATTGGACAAGGGGTGGGAGCGGCGCCCCCCCTTTCCCCCTCGTACTCCTTCTCTCTTTCCCCCTTTGCTACTCCGAAAAAGGAAAAAAGGGGAAGGGAATTGTCGGTGTCAAAACCAGTGGATCTCGGGTAGGGGGTCCCGAACTGTGCATCTAGGCCGGATGGTAACAGGAGGCAGGGCACACGAAGTTTTACCCAGGTTCGGGCCCTCTTGATGGAGGTAAAACCCTACGTCCTGCTTGATTAATATTGATGATATGGGTAGTACAAGAGTAGATCTACCGCGAGATCAGAGAGGCTAAACCCTAGAAGCTAGCCTATGGTATGATTGTATGTTTGTGATTGTTGTCCTACGGACTAAAACCCTTCAGTTTATATAGAAACCGGAGAGGGTTAGGGTTACACAAGGTCGGTTACAAAGGAGGAGATATCCATATACGTATTGCCTAGCTTGCCTTCCACGCCAAGTAGAGTCCCATCCGGACACGAGACAAAGTCTTCAATCTTGTATCTTCATAGTCTAACAGTCCGGCCAATGGAGATAGTTCGGCTGTCCGGAGACCCCCTAATCCAGGACTCCCTCAGTAGCCCCCGAACCAGGCTTCAATGATGACGAGTCCGGTGCGCAGTATTGTCTTCGGCATTGCAAGGCGGGTTCCTCTCCAAATTCTGTGTACCTGTCGAAATAATGTCCGGTTTCTTGTGAATGTTTGTACTCCTCAGCTTCCACGCCCAATAATGGCCACTTTCCACGTGTCGAGCGAATGTGAAGAGCCAGGGTGTTTTCACATTTACCCCCCTAGCTGTGTGAATGAGCCGCCTATTTAAAAAGACGAGGATTCAGATCCAAATCACACCATCCCCCCTTGGCGAGCCTTCAGCGGAGCGCACCCGACAGAGATCCATTCCATCATGGCCGGTCGATGCAGCTCCTCCTCTTGCACCCCTAGCTCCAAGCCTGGAGATTGGGAGAGATGTTCCGTCCCGCACAGCAAATTGGTGATGCTTCAGTCCAAGGGATTTCTTCCCCCAGCGTACCTGGTCCCGGTTCGAGCCGGGCTTGCCACCTACAATGGCGGAGAGCAAGCGGAGAGCCGTCCCAATCCCTCCAAGGGAGAGCGGGTATGCATTGTCCCTTATTTGGTAAGAGGGCTCGGATTCCCAATTCATCCATTTCTCCGGGGGCTTCTGGAGTTCTATGGCCTCCAGTTGCACAACCTTACGCCTGCCTCCCTGCTGCATATCGCGGGATTTGTAGCCCTTTGTGAGTTGTTTTTGGGCTGTGAGGCTCATTTCGCTCTGTGGAAGAAGTTGTTCTGCCTTGTGCCCCGTTCTCAGAAGGGGTCAATATATCAAGTGTGGAGGAGCTGAAGTGTGGTATATTGCCGGGACCGGATACCTGTCTGGAACCCCAAAGAAGACGTCCGAAGACTGGCCTTCAGAATGGTTTTATATAGAAGACGTCCCCCTCCCGGATCCTATCCGGATCAGCCTTCCTGAGTTCAAAAACGCCCCTTTGAAGAAGCGCCGGAGCTGGCATCCACGGAGCCCCCTGGAGGAAGATGACAGGGACATTCTTTACTTGATGAGCCGGATAAGTTTTTTAGCTCGATCCGGATTGACCATGATCGAGGTTATGGCCATATGCATCATGCGGGGGGTGCAGCCGCTTCAGTATAGAGGCCATCCCATGTGGGATTTCAATGGGGAGGATGACACCACCCGCCATGGCCGCAAAGGGCCGGGATCGGCTGATGATCTAATAAAGATCTTATCCACTTTGTACAAGGGAGAAGAGGAGGAATTCCTTCGTGTCAACCCACAGGGCGGTTTTTCTATGTACAACCCTCCGAGCTGGGTAAGCGGAGACTTTTTATCGTCCATCCATTTCGTATTCCCGTAGTTAAGTATTCATTCTAGCGATTTCATCACAGGAGCTGCGCCAGGCTGTAAAGGAGATAAGCAGCCCTCCTCCACAACCCGAGGACCCCGGACGGTCCCTTGATCCGGCCTCCCAGGAGGATCCGGACGTATCTGTGGAGCTGATCGACGGGGTATTTTACCAATCGAGTAATGACAATCCTTTGGTGGCCATTACGGCCGATTACCCTGGGCTAGTTCCAGCCTCACACGTGACTGAGACCGAAGTCCCAGCACTTTAAAAAGGGATCCGTCCTTGCGCTTTTTGATTGTCTCATAACAGCCGTGTTTCACAGGGGAGGTCCGCGGGGCACAAGGCCGAGCCTGTGGCAATTAGCCAACAAGGGGTCGCGAGGCCAGGCAGGCTGAAAAGATCCCCAGTCCGGATTGAGACACCGGCGCAGCGGTACGGCGCGCCGTCTTTATTGCAAGACATTATTCTCAGAGGCATTTTAACGCCCATGCCTTCTTTTTGGGAAAAAGAGCGCTCGCCGGACTATACCCGGAGAGGCTACCAATCGCGCCTCCACAAGCCAGGCTCCAAGGCCGGATTCGGAGGCGGGAACGAATACAAGGCGTGCGTCGGGTGCTCCTCCGACAGAGGATGCGGATAAACTGTCCGCCACCCATTCCGAGGTGGAAAGTGCCATGAACCACAGGCATCGCTGGACTGTGCTTCGTGACGCTTGTTTCTCCCCAGAGGCATTGGATGCCTTCAATTCAGGAGACGCGCACCTCCGTGCCGCTCAAAATGGTCTAGTCAGAGCCACGGAGCAGTATGTAAAGGGCATACGGGTGAGAAAATTTGATGATTATATATATCAGTAGCCCTTGAGACTTGAAACAGTTAGGATAACTAATTTAAGGATCATTTGTTATGCAGGTTCTTACAGAAAAGAATACTCAACTGTCCCAGGAGTTGGAAGAGTGCAAAGCCCAACTTCAGGCCGCACTGGCCGCAGCAAGGGAGGCCAAAGAGGCCCCCTCTAGTAACATATCCTTCGAATGATAAGTATCATATTAGAATGCGGCGTATATGCAGATCTGACGATAAAATTGCAGATGACGCTGGAGTGAATCCGGATAAGCAACAGCTCATATGCCAGCTGAAGGCCGGTGAGAGCGTGCTTACACGGGTGAGGCAGGAGAAAAATGATCTCCTAGATGCCAACACCAAGCTGGGCGTGGAACTAAAAGATGTTCGGGCCCAACTGTCGGACTCTGTTAAGGAGAATCGGCGGCTTCGACACGGCATATTTAGTAAGTGCTTGAATGAACTTTGAAAAAGAGTTCGGCGAGGAAGCTGGCTGACAGAGTTATGTCTGTAGGTATGCTAACAGGTCGTCCTGCCGAGGAGATGCCCAGTTCAACGGGTGATCTTCTTCCCGAGCTCTCACAGTTGCACGAACGAGTTCGGCAGGTGATGCAAGGCGTCGCCCAGGCCTTGTGGCCATCTGTCTCCATACCCGAAGGCCTTGGAGAGCTTTCAGAAAAGCTGAAGGGAGCACGGTGGCGCTTCCGATTATGGAAGATAGCGGCCTGCCGTCAGGGCGCCAGGGAAGCCTGGGCGATGGTGAAGACACGGTACACGAAGGCTGACCCGAACCACATGGCCGAAGTCGGACCAGTGGGCCCTGATGGGAAGGAGATCCCTATGAGCTTAGTGTACAACCAGGTGGAATTGGCCGCAAAGTATTCCCAACAGGACTGTAGACTAGACAGCCTATTAGATGGTATTGAAGAGGAATTCAACCAGTCAAATTGACTATGTAAGTTTAAATTAACATGTATAATGCCTTCTAGCCGGATTGTAGATCGTTTGTCGTGGCGGACCTTTTCGCTTCAACCTCAGGACCTGATAGTCCGGAGTGTATCCGAATACCCTCTCGGTTATGTAAGAACCGAGGCATGCATGGAGACCAGGCGTAGGGGTCATTAGTGCTTTATCAGACAAGTGCCCAGCTAGTTATGTTATATTACATGGGTAGTAAGAAACATCTTCCAGGGAGAATAGTTCCGTTAAGGGTTCCTTTCCCTGGGTAAGCATGCCCTAAAGTGCATGTCCGGACTGCGCTAAGAAGCACAGAAAAAATCATCTGGGGGCAGATATGAATAATAAAAGTCATCTTTTGTTCACCGACCGAATATTCCCTTAAGAACGCTAGCTTTCGGCTTCACCCAGTCTGAGGTACACGTCCGGCTGACCCGGCGGTAACAATCGCAGAGGTGCTCCCCTTATGCCCTAGCCGAATTAATGGGAACGTAGGGCATAAATACAAGAGCCAGGCAACCCAGCTTGGCCAAAACTTAAGTCATATTGATGCATATAATGGTGAAAAAAGGTACATGCAGAAGTATAACACATGTGTTGGGCGTGAGGCTCAGTGAAATAATTAAAGCTTCTGTGAAAGAAGCCCCCAGGTATGAAGAGTGCGGCTAGCGCATCTGTGATGTATGAGTGAGGCACAAGGTGACCCTTGAAGGCCTAGAGAAATAAAAGAAAGAAAGGAAACAAGACAGATGAGGCATATGCAGAAAATGGAAAAAGGGAGGGGACTAATATAAAGTCCGGTGCTAGGCGTAGAATCTTCAGAGCCTTGCTGCGTTCCATGGGTTCGACTCGAGTCGACTAGTTGATGCATCCTGCAGTCGGTACGCTCCGCCAGTCAAAACTTGGTCGATAATGAAGGGACCTTCCCATTTGGGCTCGAGCTTGTTCTTTTTCTTATCCGGCAGCCATAGAACTAGTTCGCCAACATTATAAGTTTTGTCCCGTACTTCTCTGCTTTGGTATCTGCGAGCCTGTTGCTGGTAAAATGCGGAACGGGCTTTGGCTATGTCGCGCTCTTCCTCCAGAGTGTCCAGACTGTCCTGCCGATCAAGCTCGGCTTCTCTTTCTTCGTACATGCGCACTCGAGGTGAGTCATGAATTATGTCATAGGGCAGGACTGCCTCTGCGCCGTACACCATAAAAACGGTGTATATCCGGTACTATGATTCGGCGTGGTCTGCAGCCCCCAGAGTACGGAGTCGAGCTCCTCTACCCAGTGCGTGTCAGACTCCGTTAAGGAGCGCACCAATCTGGGTTTAATGCCGCTCATTCTAAGACCATTCGCTCATTCGACTTGACCGTTGGTTTGTGGGTGATAGACTGAAGCATAGTCAAGCTTGATGCCCATTTTGCTGCACCAGAGTTTTACCTCGTCGGCCTTGAAGTTCGTGCCGTTATCAGTGATGATGCTTTGGGGGACGCCGTAACGGTGTACGACCCCGGATATGAAATCTATCACCGGACCGGATTCGGCTGTTTTAACCGGTTTAGCCTCTATCCAGTGGTGAATTTATCCACCATGACCAATAGGTATTTTTTCTTGTGGGTTCCCCCTTTAAGGGGTCCAACCATGTAAAGCCCCCAGACCGCGAA
Source organism: Triticum urartu (assembly GCF_056163025.1). Classification (NCBI taxonomy): domain Eukaryota; kingdom Viridiplantae; phylum Streptophyta; class Magnoliopsida; order Poales; family Poaceae; genus Triticum; species Triticum urartu. The sequence continues at coordinate 482,980,462 of NC_141876.1, read as the reverse complement.
GGGCCATGTAATGGGGATTGTTTGGAGGGCGGTGGGTGGCATGTGGCTTTCATTTGCAAAGAGCTGGCAACCGGTGAAATGTTGGATCAAGTCTTGTGCATCGGCCTGGGCCGTTGGCCAATAGAATCCTGTATGGAAGGCCTTGCTTACAAGAGCTCGGGCTGCAGCGTGATGACCGCCGAGTCCGGCGTGAATTTCTGCCAAAAGGTTCCGCCCTTCCTCTTCGGAGATGCACCATTGAAGGACTCCGGTAGCGCTTTTTTTGTACAATTCTCCCTCATGGACCCTGTAGGCCTTGGATCACCGCACTATGTAGCATGCCTCATTTTGGTCCTCCGGGAGTTCCTGTCTAGTTAGGTAGGCCAGGAATGGTTCTGTCCACGGGGCAATAATGGCCATTATTTCGTGGGTTGAATGTGTTATTTCGGTGGCGGAGCCTCCGATTGTGTCAGAGAGTTCGGTATCGGGTATTTTGCTCGGGTCCGGACTGTTGTTACCGGTGTCCCCTTCCCATGCTACGGATGGCTTGAAGAGTCGTTCCAGGAATATGTTGGGAGGGACCGCGTCGCGTTTTGCGCCGATGCGGGCGAGGATATCTGCCGCCTAATTGTTTTCCTGAGCCACATGATGAAATTTGAGCCCCTCGAACCGAGCTGACATTTTTAGGACGGCATTGCGATAAGCTGCCATTTTCGGATCTTTGGCATCGAATTCTCCATTTATCTGGGATATCGCGAGGTTCGAATCCCCGCGCACCTCTAGGCGTTGAATGCCCATGGATACTGCCATCCGGAGACCATGTAGGAGGGCCTCATATTCGGCTGCGTTGTTGGAGTCCGTATACATTATCTTTAGTACGTATTGAACGGTATCTCCTGTTGGGGACGTCAAAACGACGCCATCCCCCAGACCAGCCAACATTTTGGAGCCGTCGAAGTGCATGATCCAGGTTGAATATGTGTCGTACTCTTTAGGGAGTTCGGCTTCCGTCCACTCAGCGACGAAGTCAGCCAAAACTTGCGATTTATAGCTCGCCTTGTCTTGTAAGTTATGTCGAAGGGAGGAGCTCAATGCCCCATTTGGCAATCCGGCCCGTCGCGTCGCGGTTGTTTATAATATCATTAAGTGGTACTTCCGAGGCTACTGTTATCGAACACTCTTGAAAGTAGTGTCGCAGCTTCTGGGATGCCATAAATACCGCGTACGCTATCTTTTGATAATGCGGGTACCGTGATTTGCATGGAGTAAGGACAGTGGACACATAGTAGATCGGCTTTTGGAGGGGGAATTTGTGTCCGTCCACTTCTCGCTCGATGACGAGCACTGCGCTTACTACTTGGTGAGTTGCCGCAATGTATAATAGCATTGGTTCGCCAATGTTTGGCGCGGCCAGGACTGGGTTTGTTGCCAATATGGCTTTTATTTTGTTGAGTCCAGCCGAGGCGGCATCCGTCCACTCGAAGTGTTCGATGCGCCGGAGGAGGGGATAAAGGGGTAATGCTTTTTCTCCCAAGCGGGAGATAAAGCGGCTTAGAGCCGCCACGCATCCAGTCAATTTTTGTATTTGTTTGAGGTCTATTGGGGTAGCCAACTGTGACAATGCTCGGATTTTGGCCGGATTAGCTTCAATACCTCTACTGGAGACAATGAATCCTAGGAGCTTTCCGGCTGGTACGCCGAAAACGCATTTTCTGGATTGAGCTTGATGTCATATGTTCGGAGGTTGTCGAATGTGAGCCTCAAGTCATCTACTAGAGTTTCGACATACTTGGTTTTAACGACCATGTCATCCACGTATGCCTCCACTGTTTTGCCGATCTGGTTTGCCAGACATGTCTGAATCATGCGCTGATATGTTGTGCCGGCGTTTTTTAGCCCGAAGGGCATTGTGTTGAAGCAGAATGGGCGTATGGTGTGATAAATGCCGTTGCGTCTTGGTCTGGCTCCGCCATTTCAATTTGATGGTAGCCGGAGTATGCGTCGAGGAAACACAATGAATCGTGTCCTGCGGTAGCATCGATGATTTGATCATTGCGGGGGAGGGGGAAGGGATCCTTTGGGCAGGCCTTGTTAAGGTCCTTAAAATCGACGCACAAGCACCAGGATTTGTCCTTCTTTGGTATCATCACCAGGTTTGCTAGCCAGTCCGGATGTTTAATGTCTCTGATGAATCCGGCCTCCAATAGCTTGGCTAGTTCCTCTCCCATGGCTTGTCTCTTAGGCTCGGAGAAACGTCGAAGAGCCTGCTTGACTGGCTTGAATCCTTTTAGGATATTTAGGCTATGCTCAGCCAGCCTGCGTGGGATTCCTGGCATGTCTGAACGGTGCCAGGCAAAAATGTCCCAGTTTTCGCGTAGGAACTCTCGCAGTGCGGAGTCGACATCGGGGTTTAATTGTGCCCCGATGGAAGCTGTTTTTGTAGGGTCCGTTGGATGGACTTGGAATTTGACTATTTCGTCCGCCGGTTTAAAGGAGGTGGACTTGGATCTTTTATCGAGTATCACATCGTCCCTGTTCACCGTGGAGCGCAGCGCAATTAGTTCCTCGGCCGCTAGGGCTTCGGATAGTGCCTCGAGGGCCAGTGCGGCTGTCTTATTTTCGGTGCGGAGTGCTATGTCCGGATCACTAGCAAGGGTGATGATTCCGCTGGGCCCGCGCATTTTGAGCTTCATGTACCCGTAATGGGGTATGGCTTGGAAGATTGTAAACGCCTCCCCCCCTAGTAGAGCGTGGTATCCGCTGCTGAACGAGGCCACTTGGAATGTAATTTCTTCGGACCTGTAATTATCCGGTGTGCCGAATACCACGTCTAGTGTGATTTTCCTAGCACAGCGTGCTTCCCGATTGGGGATGATTCCTCTAAAGGTTGTGCTACTTTGCTCAATGTGGCTCTAGTCTATTTCCATCTTTTGAAGAGTTTCCTCATAAATGAGGTTTAATCCGCTGCCGCCGTCCATGAGTACCTTGGTGAGTCGAAAGCCGTCCACGATTGGACTGAGGACCAGTGCGGCTGGTGCTCGGGCTGTTCGGAATTTGGGTTCGTCACTGGCATTGAAGGTAATGGCCGTGTCACTCCGAGGATTTATTTCTGCTATGTGGCAGATTTCGGCCATGCTGCGGAGTGTTCTCTTGCGTCTATTATTTGACGCGAAGGTCTCAAAGACCGTTAACACCATATTGTTGTCCACGGGATGGTGCTCTGTGGTTTTTGGGAGGAGTAGATCCTCACCACTTTTGGCCACCTGCCGGAGTATCCAACATGCTGTAAGACTGTGTGTTGGTATTGCACCCGCTGTACTATGAATTTTGCAGGGTCCGTTGAGCCATCCCTCCAGTACGGTTCCTTGCCCCGTAGAGGGCTTTTGCTTTTTGGTAGTTAACCCAGGTGTATTGTGATAATGCACCCTTTTACTTTGGACTGGGTTTGTATTCAGGGCCGGATTATCCAAAAAATTTATTTCGGTTTTCCAGGCGCTTTCCATCGCACAGTACTTTCGTACTATGGGCACCAAGTCGGCAAAGCGTGTAATTTCGCGGCGACTTATGGCATTGAGGATTCCCTTGTCCGTGCAATTATTGCAGAAGAATGAAATTGCGTCTTCCTCGCGGCAGTCCTTTATCCTGTTCATGACTAGGAGGAATCTGGCCCAGTAATGGTGTACTATTTCTTCTGGCTCTTGCCTAATTTGGGATAGATCGCATATCTTTGGGTGGGTGGGTGAAATTGAATCCGAATCCTCACCCGATCTGAGACTCAGGGGCCAAGGAGTTTCCGAACTCGAAAGTTTGGATTCTTGGAATTTTTCCGATAAACCTAGCCTGCTGCCAGACTCTAGGTTCAGGCCTTGAGTGGTGTCCTCCCCTCCACGGGTATCCGGCTTGGAGGTATCGGACATCGCTAGTCCTTAAGATAGATGAAGGGTTGCCAGATTGTTCCTCCACCACTGTAACGTGATGGGTGACCTGAGGAGAGTTAATCTCTCTCAGATCGAGTTTAGGCCCAATCTGATCGTAGTCTGTAGCGACTCCCAGGGCGGCGATGCGATCCAAGAGCTCGTTCAGGGAAGAGAGCTCCATTGGATCCAACTACTCGGCGAGCTCCGAGTTGACATGAAGATTGCTTTTGATGACCCGAGAAGTCATCGTCGGCGCAGCGGCCGAACAAGTGGTCATAAGGAAACCACCTAGTTGTCTTTAAAGATGGGATGAGGCATCCTTCCTGGTGGCGACGGCACCGCGGAACTCTCAATGAAAGCACCAATGTCGGTGTCAAAACCGGCGGATCTCGGGTAGGGGGTCCCGAACTGTGCGTCTAGGCCGGATGGTAACAGGAGGCAGGGGACACGAAGTTTTACCCAGGTTCGGGCCCTCTTGATGGAGGTAAAACCCTACGTCCTACTTGATTAATATTGATGATATGGGTAGTACAAGAGTAGATCTACCACGAGATCAGAGAGGCTGAACCCTAGAAGCTAGCCTATGGTATGATTGTATGTTTGTGACTGTTGTCCTACGGACTAAAACCCTTCGGTTTATATAGACACCGGAGAGGGTTAGGGTTACACAAGGTCAGTTACCAAGGAGGAGATATCCATATACGTATTGCCTAGCTTGCCTTCCCCGCCAAGTAGAGTCCCATCCGGACACGAGACAAAGTCTTCAATCTTGTATCTTCATAGTCTAACAGTCCGGCCAATGGAGATAGTCCAGCTGTCCGGAGACCCCCTAATCCAGGACTTCCTCAGGAATCCTACTAGGACTTGGGAGTCCTAGTAGGACCCCCCACACTAGGCGCGCCCCTAGGGGGGCGGCCTTCTCCTCCTCCATCCTTTATATACGGGGGCAGGGGGCACCCCAAAGCACAACAGACAATCTCTTAGCCGTGTGCGGTGAGCCCCTCCACAGTTTAACACCTCGGTCATATCGTCGTAGTGCTTGGGTGAAGCCCTGCGCCGCTAAATTCATCATCATCATCGCCACGCCATCGTGCTGACGGTACTCTCCCTTGTCCTCAACTGGATCAAGAGCTCGAGGGACGTCATCGTGCTGAATGTGTGCTGAACACGGAGGTCTCGTACGTTGGGTACTTGGATTGGTTGGATCGTGAAGATGTTCGACTACAACAACCACGTTACTAAACGCTTCCACTTTCGGTCTACAAGGGTACGTAGACACACTCTCCCCGTCTCGTTGCTATGCATCTCCTAGATAGATCTTGCGTGATCGTAAGAATTTTTTTTGAAATACTGCGTTCCCAAACAGTGGCATCCAAGCCAGGTCTGTGCGTAGATGCTATATGCACGAGTAGAACACAAAGATTTGTGGGCGATAATTGTCATACTGCTTACCACCAACATATTACTTTGATTCGGCAGTATTGTTGGATGAAGCGGCCCGAACTGACATTACATGACCGCATTCATGAGACTAGTTCTGCCGATGTGCTTCGCACACAGGTGGCTGGCTGGTGTCTGTTTCTCCAACTTTAGTTGAATCGAGTTTGAGTATGGCCGGTCCTTGTTGAAGGCTAAAACAACACACTTGATGAAAAATAATTGTGGTTTTGATGCATAGGTAAGAACGGTTCTTGCTAGAAGCCCGTAGCAGCCACGTAAAACTTGCAACAACAAAGTAGAGGACGTCTAACTTGGTTTTGCAGGACATGTTGTGATGTGATATGTGATGACCCACAAGTATAGGGGATCTATCGCAGTCCTTTCGATAAGTAAGAGTGTCGAACCCATAGAGGAGCAGAATGAAATGATAAGCGGTTTTCAACAAGGTATTCTCTGCAAGCACTGAAATTATCGGTAACAGATAGTTTTATGATAAGCAAATTGGTAACGAGTAACAAGTAACAAGTGTAAATATGTAGTGACCCGACCTCAAACGGTCAAGTCTCTATGCTTCCATGTCATCCCTGGATCGGTAATGCTGACACACACAGTACTAGAAGGATTTATAACAGGGTGGCAATCACACACTTATTACATCGAATGTCTCAAGAGAGAACTTAATACAATAAATATGGCTTAAGGCCATCTAATACGATAACAGCGGAATGCTTGGAAGATAAAGTGACTCCATCAACTCCAACGGCATAGCTGAGTGCATGACAAACGACCTATCGCATCTTACTCCTCGTCTGAAAAGTCTGCAACATGATAAGTTGCAGCCCGAAAACGGGTCAGCACATGGAATATGCCGGCAATGTAACACAGGAGAGTAATGAACAAATAAATGCTATCACTGCTTGAATATATGGCTGGTGGAGGCTGTATGGTTAATATGTTTTGCGAAAAGCAAATTTTTCCCTACAACAAAGGAATATATTTTATTTAACTATCATGGTAGTTGAACAATATTGAGAAGGTTCCTCCAACTCAATCCCAATTAAAGTAATTATGAACCCAACAAAATTTATTTAGAATGATGAGATCCATATGATAATCCAAGAACCAGATACTCAAGATGTCCATAATCAGGGACACGGCTAACCATGATTAGTTTATACACTCTGGAGAGGTTTGCGCACTTTTCCACACAAGACTCGATCTCCTCCGTTGGATTTCTCGCTCTACAGGGTGTTTGAGAAAAGGATGACCGAGACACAATCTTTCAGAAGCATTTGCTCTCTACTCCGGGAGGACCAGTAGACCTAGAATCCCCTACATCTGCTAGTCCACCTCTTCAAGAGCTCACGCAGCTTACTCAACTATGCCAGAGCCCATGATGGCTTGTGGCTGCACACGGAAGTTTCTAGCATGAATAGTCTTATGATCCCTTTGAGCCTGGGTGACGGACCGTAGGATGATCACACGGGTACTCCGGGATATCCTAGGACAACACTGGATTCTCCAGGTGCCCACAAGCAATCCACCCAGATGTGTATTAAAGTTGCCACCTTAAGTTCAACCATTAATTAACATCTCACAACTGTAATGGATACACTCAAACCCAATCCACGTCTACGATCATAGCATGGCAATGTAAGCATAACGTAGAAGTAACTCCCAAGGGTTTGATAATAAAACAGGCAGTAGGTTCTACCTCATCATCTACTTCCCAGACCCACATGTTAGGAGATCCTACTCATGCAACGTGTGAAGATTGAAACTAATGCATAAAAACTGGGTGATAAAGGGGTATGATCAAAGTGTTACTTGCCTTGCTGACGATCTGCAAATCCTAGGGACTCTTAGTAGCACGCTTCGCACTCCGGGTGTTCTATCGCAAACAAACTATAGCATACATAAGCAATAAAGCAAGGATGCACGGGTAAACTCAAATAAGAAGATCTAACCAGGAAGTTCAACTGAAGAACTCAGGTTTCCAAAAAGAATCAAATCAAACGGAGCAACGAAACTCAAACTGCAAAAGAAACAAGATCTGATTACTAGTCTGGACTAAAGTCAAATTTTACAGTACCAAAATATTATTCAAGTTGGTTAATCAGAAAGAGGGCTTTGAGACGAAGATCCAGGTGCTTGAATCGCCTAATTCCGATAAACGAGCGAAAATATAAACTAAAACTAAGATGACGGCAGAAATCGCGCTAAAAAATAATCACGGAAAACCCTGGAAAAAGAAAAGCTGACGAACAGGCTAATGAACGAACATTCGCTGTCTGTGACTAACGGATGAATGCCGTTCGTTAAAACAAACGTACGGACGAACGTCCGCAAAATAAATAAACCGACGGAAAAACCGATCTAATAGAAAAAAAATGAGACCCAGGGTTTCGAAAGAAAACAGAATGGTTTTCTCGTGAAAACCGGCGGCGGCTACCTCCGGCGGGTCGGGCGCGGGGCGGCTAGGAGGGACGGCGGTGCGGCGGCAGCGCGGCTCCGGCGGGTCGGGCGCGGGGCGGCAAGGCAGCGCGGCGGTGAGCTAGGCCGCGGCGGTAGCGAGCGGGGTCGGCTGCAGCGCGGCGGGAGGCGGGCTGGCGGCGCTAGGGTTTCGGGGGCTGGGGCGACTTGGGCCTCGGGCCTCGGGGGCAGGGCTTATAAAGCCCCGGGCTAAGTGTCCTAGGCGGACACGGCCCGGTAAGTCGGTTCGCACTTTTTAAAAAAAAAGTATTCCAACGCGCAGAAAAACGATTGAAAGAAATACTAAACGAACTCCAAAAATCCTGAAATAAATTTTCCCCGTCCTCTAAAAATATAGAGGACAAAGTGAACTTTATTTGGGCTTCTAATGCAATTTTGAAAAACGCATATTTTTCCTAATCCAAATAAAATAGCAATAAAACCCCAAATAAAAAAATACAAATTGATTTTAATATTTTCCTCCAACATTTCATTTATTTTGGAGAAGTCATATTATCTTCTCTCATTAAATTTTAATATGAAATATTTTTGGGGAGAAAAATAATTAAAACCAAAGTGACCCTTGTTTCGATATTTGAGAAAAGTTTAAATATGAGAACTAGGAAAATCCCCAACTCTCTCCCAGGGTCCTTGAGTTGCTTAGGATTTCGAGGATCGCAAAACGAAATGCAGTAAAATATGATATGCATGAATGACCTATGTATAACATTCCAAATTGAAAATTTGGGATGTTACAAACCTACCCCTCTTAAGATGAATCTCGCCCTCGAGATTCGGGTTGGCTAGAAAATAGGTGTGGGTGGTCTTTGCGTAGATCATCCTCTCTTTCCCAAGTGGCTTCATCCTAGGTATGGTGGCTCCACTGAACTTCGCAAAACTTGATAACCTTGTTGCGGGTAACTCGACTGGCAAATTCGAGAATCCTGACTGGTTTCTCCTCATATGTCAAATCACTGTCTAACTTAATTGCTTCCAGGGGCACTGTATCTCTTAGAGGAATATCGGCCATCTCAGCATGGCACTTCTTCAACTGGGAAATGTGAAACACGTCATGAACTCCTGACAATCCTTCAGGTAACTCCAACTTGAAAGACACCTCTCCCATGCGATGCAAAACACGGTACGGTCCTACAAATCTCGGGGCTAACTTTCCCCTAATCTTCGAAACACTTAACTACTCGCAAAGGTGACACTCGCAGATATGCTCTGTCTCTGATTTCATATACTACCTCCTTGTGTTTCGAGTCTGCATAACTCTTTTGTCTGGACTGAGCTACTTTCAGTCTATCTCGAATCAGCTTAACCTTCTCCTCGGACTCCTTAATCAAATCTGGTCCAAACAACTGGCGGTCTCCAACTTCATCCCACATCAATGATGTTCGTCATCTTCTTCCATACAGGGCTTCAAATGGTGCCATCTTCAAACTGGCCTGGTAGAAGTTGTTGTACGAGAACTCCGTGTAGGGTAAATTATCATCCCAACTAGACCCGTAGTCTAGTGCACAAGCTCTCAACATGTCCTCTAGAACCTGATTGACTCTCTTAGTCTGTCCATCTGTCTATGGGTGAAAAGATGTACTGAACTCCAGCCTGGTTCCCAAAGTCTAGTGCAGTTGGTGCCAAAACTTTGAAGTGAACTGTGTTCCTCTATCTGATACGATGGTCCTCGTAACTCCATGTAGACATACGATCCTGGTCATATATATCTTGGCCAACTTCACACTTGTATATGTGGTTTTCACTGGGATAAAGTGAGCTACTTTGGTCAAGTGGTCCACTACTACCCAGATAGAATCATATCCTGATCGGGTCCTGGGTAATCCGGTGATAAAGTCCATGCCAAGCTTATCCCACTTCCATTCGGGTATCGGCATAGGCTGCAGTAATCCTACTGGCTTCTGATGTTTTGCCTTCACTCTCTGACATACATCACATACAGCTACATACTCGGCAATATCCTTCTTCATTTCAGTCCACCAGAAATGCTCCTTCAAATCCAAATACATCTTGGTGTTTCCAGGGTGTATCGAGTATGGTGAATCATGAGCTTCCTGTAATATCAACTTCCTGATCTCTGCATTGTTGGGCACAAATATACGATCCTCAAACCACAAGGTGTCGTGCTCATCCTCACGAAAACCTTTGGCTTTGCCTTCACTCATCTTCTCCTTTATCTCGACAATTTCTTTTTCATCCTTGTGGGCTTCTCGAATCTCTCCCAACAAGGTCGACTGAACTACCATGGTTGTAACAAAACCTCTAGGAACAATCTCTAAACGTAGCTCCCTGAAATCTTCTGCTAACTCCCTTGGCAAACCTCCTGTTACTAAGGTATTGGCATAACTCTTTCGGCTCAAAGCATCTGCTACGACATTGGCCTTTCCTGGATGATAGTGCAACCTCATATCATAATCCTTTATAAGCTCCAACCATCTCCTTTGCATGAGGTTCAACTCCTTCTGTGTGAAAATGTACTTCAAACTCTTATGATCCGTGTACACATCACAATGGTTCCCAATAAGAAAATATCTCCAGGTCTTGAGTGCATGCACTACGGCTGCCAACTCCAAGTCATGTGTGGCATAATTCAACTCATGCGGTCGAAGTTGTCGTGAGGCATATGAAACAACTCTTCCTTATTGCATAAGTACTCCTCCAAGTCCTAAGCGAGAGGCGTCGCAATACACCTGGAAATCCTTGCATGTATCCGGCAGAATCAGCACTAGGGCTGTAGTCAAACGTTTCTTTAACTCCTGGAAACTTTCTTCACATTCCTCAGTCCAATGGAACTTGGTGTCCTTCTTCAACAACGTCGTCATAGGCTTTGCAATCTTAGAGAAATTTTCAATGAATCTCCGATAGTATCCCGCGAGTCCAAGAAAACTGCGGATCTCTTCAACTGAGGTGGGTGCCAACCACTCAGTGACCCACTGAACTTTGGTGGGGTCTACTGCTATACCTTCTCCTGATATAACATGTCCAAGAAATCCAACTTCCTTCAACCAAAACTCACATTTGCTGAATTTGGCATACAACTGATGTTCCCTGTGTTTCTCGAGAACTAAAAGCAAATGCTCCTTGTGTTCCTCTTCATCCTTTGAGTATACTAAAATATCATCAATGAACACCACGACAAACTTATCCAAGAACTCCATGAACACCTTGTTCATCATACTCATGAAATAGGCAGGGGCATAGTCAATCCAAATGACATAATCGTATACTCATATAGCCCGTACCTTGTGGTGAAAGCTGTCTTAGGTATGTCCTTTTCTCGAATCTTGAGCTGGTGATATCCTGGTCGCAGATCGATCTTTGAAAACACTTTAGCTCCTTGCAACTGATCAAACAAATCATTGATCATCGGCAGTGGGTACTTGTTCTTGATCGTCACTTCATTCAACGCACGATAATCAACAACCATTCTCAAAGAGTTATCCTTCTTCTCAACCAATAGCACTGGGGCTCCCCATGGTGATGAACTCCGTCAGATGTAACCTTTCTCCAATAACTCTTTAATCTGTTTCTTGATCTCCTCCAGATCATTCGCGGGCATCCGGTATGGTCTCTTTGATAAAGGCCCCATGCCTGGCAACAACTCTATCAAAAACTCGATGTCTCGATCTGGCGGCATGCCTGGTAACTCCTCTGTAAATACATCTGGGTAATCCTTCACAACAGTCACTTCCTCCTGAACAACTCCCGTGAGAGAATGTACTTGGGTTCTCCTTGGCGCATGCCTGGATACATACTTAATCCTTTTTCCCAACGGGGTAGTAAGCAGAATTGACTTACTGGCGCAATCGATGTTTCCTCCACACATTGAAAACCAATCTATTACTAGTATCACATCCAATCCTTGCGACTCCAGAATTTTCAAGTCAGAGGGGAAAACATGTCTACCTATGGTTAATGGCATCTGAAAACATCCACTGCTGGCCATGAACTCGGCTCTGAGTGAGGTTACTAGCATAGGTGTCTTAAGAACTTTAGCGGGCAACTTATACTTATCCACAAATTCACTTGATATGTATGAATGCAATGCACCAGTATCAAAAAGAACGATTACAGTAAACGACTTAACTAAAAACTTACTGATAACTGCATCTGGTTGCTCTTCAACCTCCTCTGCGTTCACGTGGTTCACTTGTCCTTTGTTAAATGGATTGGGCTTCTTCCCAGAGCTCCAATTACCATTTCCGTTCTTCTCTTCAGGGCGCTCAGCGGCATAGTGTCCAGTCTTCCCGCACTTGAAACAAGTAACGTGGCTTAGGTCCCTCTTGGCGGGTGTGGCTGGATTGGAACGGTTCTGATTGCTGCTTGCTCCATTCCGATTCCCATTCTTTGGGCCATTATGATTATGGGAACTTCCTCCATTGTGAGTGTGGCCTCCATGGTTATGGGTAAGCCCTCCCGAGTTCGGGGTAAAGCGAGGCTTCTGCTGAGCTCCTGAATTGTACTTCCCTTGTCCATATTTCCTCTTGCAGCTCTCTATCTGCTGTTGCTTCCCTTCGATCATGAGAGCTTTATCTACCAACTCCTGGTAGTTGTTAAGTGTTGCCACCATTAACTGCATACTCATATCATCATTCAACCCTTCCATAAACTTCTCCTGTTTTGCAGCGTCTGTGGCCACATCATCTGGAGCATAGCGGGATAACTTACTAAACTCCTCCACGTACTGGCCTACAGTATGGTTCCCTTGGCGTAAGTTGCGAAACCCACGCTTCTTCATGCTCATAGCTCCAGTGGATACGTGGGCTGTGCGGAATGCTTGCTGAAACTGCTCCCAGGTGACATTGGCTATAGGAAAAGTGGCTGTGTAATTCTCCCACCATGAGGCTATGGGTCCATCCAATTGGTGTGCGGCAAAACACACCTTCTCAGCATCTGTGCAACCTGCGGTGGTCAACTCCCTTCCAATATTGTGCAGCCAATCGTCCACAACTATTGGCTCGGTGCTACTGGAAAACACCGGCGGCTGCAGCCTCAGAAACAGGCTAAGTTGTCAACTGGGGGTGGTGGCGGTGGGTTGTTGTTGTTGCCTTGGTTCTGAACTAACAACTGCATCAAGGCATTCTGCTGCTGGATCAACTGAGTGAGCTCCGGTGCGAAAGCAAAACCGGGGTCACGTCTCGGAGGCATCTTATAGGTTTAGAGGGAAGAGATTAGAATAGAATGAGGTCTAATGAGAAAACACTACCCATATGCACATGAGACAAACACAATCCTATCATATCACTCAATCAATCAAGCAAGGGCATACAATCGGTCTAACTATCGTTACAGTGCTCGGACTACTAATATTTACATGGGGGTGTACTACTAATAGTATGGTGGTCTACTAGAAATTTTGATCGGTGGAAGACTCCCTGATATCCGCTCCAGCTTCGTCTTCATAGTCATCATCACTACTATCCGAGTCGGAGTCGGTGTCGTCGATGATGATGTAGTCTTCAGAACGAATCTCCTTGGGTTCGTCGTTTTCTCCTCCTGGCGCGGGGTCTCCCATAAAAACTCCTAGCTTCCCGGTCATGTCGTTATTACTCTCCACAAGTATCATCATTTCTTCCTCATATCCATCGCGTGTAGACTTAAGCTCCTCTTCTAGCTCCGTGATCCTGATCATCGCCTTCTTCAAATCTATCATGCTTGCGCACATCTGGTTCTCCTGGCAACGAATGTGATGGTTTAATTCCTGGATGAATGCTGCAATGGACCTGTCCTTCCTGGTGTTGATCATCTTCCATTGCTCATCTCGGTGCCCACATATCTGGTAGATAGTGTCCTTAAGCTCCTTGTGGTAAACTTCGCCGATGCGCCCCATAGCAATGTGGGCTGCCATACTCTTGCCTAGACTCCAAGTTGGTGCATCAAAGGAAAAATCTATGGGTTTAGTGACTGGCGAGAACGTCCTTCCTGGAACTTGAACTCGATTCATCCAGCACTCCTCTTCTGGTAAAGTGGCGGTATAGGTCCCGGTGAAGCTTGGTATTCCAATGTTCAGGTACTTAGTGACTTCCTTCAAGTGTCGTCCAAAAGGTGTGTCTTCATCCGGTTGCGCAAATTTGTTCCTCGAGTCCTCCATCCTAAAGAGTAGAAAATGGAGAGGAGTTAGAAATAAGTAGAGAAGAGTGGCCTATGGCTTTTCTCAGCGGTCGTGTCCTACATTCAGCATGTGCTCTAATACCATCTTGTAGTGACCAGACCTTAAACGGTCAAGTCTTTGTGCTTCAGTGTCATCCCTGGATCGGTAATGCTGACACACACAGTACTCGAAGGATTTATAACAGAGTGGCAATCACACACTTATTACATCGAATGTCTCAAGAGAGAACTTAATACAACAAATATGGCCTAAGGCCATCTAATATGATAACAGCGGAAGGCTAGGAAGATAAAGTGAGTCCATCAACTCCAACGGCATAGCTGAGTGCATGAAAAACGACCTATCGCATCTTACTCCTCGTCAGAAAAGTCTGCAAGATGATACGTTGCAGCCCGAAAAGGGTCAGCACATGGAATATGTCGGCAATGTAACACAGGAGAGTAATGAAAAGATAAATGATATCACAACATGTATATATGGCTGGTGGAGGCTGTATGGTTAATATGTTTTGGGAAAAGCAAAAAATTTCCTACAACAAAGGAATATATTTTATTTAACTATCATGGTAGTTGAACAATATTGAGAAGGTTCCTCCAACTCAATCCCAATTAAAGTAATTATGAACCCAACAAAATTTATTTAGAATGATGAGATCCATATGATAATCCAAGAACCAGATACTCAAGATGTCCATAATCGGGGACACGGCTAACCATGATTAGTTTATACACTCTGGAGAGGTTTGCGCACTTTTCCACACAAGACTCAATCTCCTCCGTTGGATTTCTCGCTCTACAGGGTGTTTGAGAAAAGGACGACCGAGACACAATCTTTCAGAAGCATTTGCTCTCTACTCCGGGCGGACCGGTAGACCTAGAATCCCCTACATCTGCTAGTCCACCTCTTCAAGAGCTCACGCAGCTTACTCAACTATGCCAGAGCCCATAATGGCTTGTGGCTACACACGGAAGTTTCTAGCATGAATAGTCTTATGATCCATTTGAGCCTGGGTGACGGACCGTAGGATGATCACACGGGTACTCCTAGATATCCTAGGACAACACTGGATTCTCCAGGTGCCCACAAGCAATCCACCCAGATGTGTATTAAAGTTGCCATCTTAAGTTCAACCATTAATTAACATCTCACAACTGTAATGGATACACTCAAACCCAATCCATGTCTACGAGCATAGCATGGCAATGTAAGCATAACGTAGAAGTAACTCCCAAGGGTTTGATAATAAAACGGGTAGTAGGTTCTACCTCATCATCTACTTCCCAGACCCACATGTTAGGAGATCCTACTCATGCAACGTGTGAAGATTGAAACTAATGCATAAAAACTGGGTGATAAAGGGGTATGATCAAAGTGTTACTTGCCTTGCTGACGATCTGCAAATCCTAGGGACTCGTAGTAGCACGCTTCGCACTCCGGGTGTTCTATCGCAAACAAACTATAGCATACATAAGCAATAAAGCAAGGATGCATGGGTAAACTCAAATAAGAAGATCTAACCACGAAGTTCAACTAAAGAACTCAGGTTTCCAAAAAGAATCAAATCAAACGGAGCAATGAAACTCAAACTGCAAAAGGAACAAGATCCAATTACTAGTCTAGACTAAAGTCAAATTTTACAGTACCAAAATCTTATTCAAGTTGGTTAATCAGAAAGAGGGCTTCGAGACGAAGATCCAGGCGCTTGAATCGCCTAATTCCGATAAACGAGCGAAAATATAAACTAAAACTAAGATGATGGCAGAAATCGCGCTCAAAAATAATCACGGAAAACCCTGGAAAAAGAAAAGCTGACGAACAGGCTAACGAACGAACATTCGCTGTCTGTGACTAATGGATGAACGACGTTCGTTAAAACGAACGTACGGATGAACGTCCACAAAATAAATAAATCGACGGAAAAATCGATCTAATAGAAAAAACGAGATCTAGGGTTTCGAAAGAAAACCGAACGATTTTCTCGCAAAAACCGGCGGCGGCGGCGACCTCTGGTGGTTCGGGCACGGAGCGGCAAGGCGGGATGGCGGTGCGGCGGCGGCACGGCTCCGGCGGGTCGGGCGCGGGGCGGCGGCGGCGGCACGACGGCGGCGGCGGTGAGCGGGGTCGGCGGCGGCGCGGCGGGAGGCGGGCGGGTGGCCCTAGTGTTTCGGGGGCTGGGGCGACTTGGGCCTCGGGGGCACGGCTTATAAAGACCCAGGCTAAGTGTCCTAGCCGGACATGGCCCGGTAAGTCGGTTCGCACTTTTTTTAAAAAAATATTCCGATGCGCAAAAAAAACGATTATAAGAAATACTAAACAGACTCCAAAAATTCTGAAATAAATTTTCCCCGTCCTCTAAAAATATAGCGGACAAACTGAACATTTATTTGGGCCTCTAATGCAATATTGAGAGACGCGTATTTTTCCTAATCCAAATAAAATAGCGATAAAACCCCAAATAAAAATAGAAATTGATTTTCATATTTTTCCTCCAACATTTCATTTATTTTGGAGAAGTCATATTATCTCCTCTCATTAAATTTTAATATGAAATATTTTCGGGGAGAAAAATAATTAAAACCAAAGTGATCCTTGTTTCGATATTTGAGAAAAGTTCAAATATGAGAACTAGGAAAATCCCCAACTCTCTCCGAGGGTCCTTGAGTTGCTTAGGATTTTGAGGATCGCAAAATGAAATGCAGTAAAATATGATATGCATGAATGACCTATGTATAACATTCCAAATTGAAAATTTGGGATGTTACAAAATAAAGTGCAGCAATATGGCCCAATCCTTTTTGTAGGAAAGGAGAAGCCTGGACAATTTCTTATATAGAGAAAAACGCTCCCGAGGACACATGGGAATTATTGTCAAGCTAGTTTTCATCACGTTCATATGATTCACGTTTGGTACTTTGATAATTTGATATGTGGGTAGACCGGTGCCTGGGTGCTGTCCTTACTTGGACAAACATCCCACTTATGACTAACTCCTATTGCAAGCATCCGCAACTACAAAAGAAGTATTAAGGTAAACCTAACCATAGAATGAAACATGTGGATCCAAATCAGCCCCTTACGAAGCAACGCATAAACTAGGGTTTAAGCTTCTGTCACTCTAGCAACCCATCATCTACTTATTACTTCCCAATGCCTTCCTCTAGGCCCAAATGATACGTCTCCAACGTATCTATAATTTTTTATTGTTCCATGCTATTATATTATCAACCTTGGATGTTTTATATGCATTTATATGCTATTTTATATGATTTTTTGGGACTAACCTATTAACCTAGAGCCCAGTGCCAGTTTCTGTTTTTTTCCTTGTTTTAGAGTATCGCAGAAAAGGAAAATCAAACGGAGTCCAATTGACCTGAAACTTCACGGAACTTATTTTTGGAAGGAAAGCAACCCAGGAGACTTGGAGTCCACGTAAGGGAAACAACAAGGAAGCCACGAGGCAGGGGGCGCGCCCACCCCCCTGGGCACGCCCTCCACCCTCGTGGGCCCCTCGTGGCCCCCCTGACGTACTTCTTCTGCCTATATATCTCCTTATACCCTAAAACAATCGGGGAGCACAATAGATCGGGAGTTCCGCCGCCAGAAGCCTTCGTAGCCACCAAAATCCAGTCTAGACCCGTCCCAGCACCCTGTCGACGGGGGGATCCCTCTCCGGTGGCCATCTTCATCATCTCAGTGCTCTCCATGACGAGGAGGGGGTAGTTCTCCCTCGGGGCTGAGGGTATGTACCAGTAGCTATGTGTTTGATCTCTCTCTCCCTATCTCTCTCTCGTGTTCTTGAAGTGATATGATCTTGATGTATCACGAGTGTTGGGGATATTACTACTGGGCGTAAATCGGCCTATCTGGGTCGGGTTAACTTCATCAGTAGTTAAGTATGTTAAAGCCCATGAAGGTAGATGAGGGCTTAAAACCCATGATCGCTTTAAGGCCTGTAGCCGTAAACCGGCGTCGGTATGTAAATGTGTATTGTAAGTTAGGAATAAGTAGAGAACAAACCGAACACGTATATGAGCCGGTGTTGGGACTCTGTAAACCGACGGGCGTCACCCATGTATATAAGGGGACGACCCAGCGGCGGTTCAAGGACAACAGACAACAATTCGAGACTTAGGCGAAGCTTGTTTGCTCCCTAGTCATCGAAACCCCATCAATTCC
Organism: Triticum urartu; assembly: GCF_056163025.1. NCBI lineage: Eukaryota > Viridiplantae > Streptophyta > Magnoliopsida > Poales > Poaceae > Triticum > Triticum urartu. The sequence goes on along the minus strand of NC_141876.1, from coordinate 482,962,348 downwards.
ATCACAACTAGACGTAGGCTTTTACCTTCATCGAAGGGGCCGAACTAGTATAAACTCTCTTGCGTCCCTGTGTCCGCTTTAACCCCTTCAAGCTAACCCGTTGCGATGGCTCCACGACTAAGTCCTTTCACGAGGACATCTGCCGTGACAAAACCACGACAGTTGGCGCCCACCGTGGGGCTATCGCACGATGGTTTCAAGTTCTTGGAGGGCCGCTTTGAAGGACTCGAGGGCTACGTTGTGGGCCGGATGACTAAGAGTCATCGCGGCAAGCTCTACATCGATGATGCAGGCTGGGGCCCCGAGGCCGGCTCAGTTGAGTACGGGTACCGGGTCCCCTTTGGTGGCATACACATTTTCATCGGTAAGATCGGTGAACCGGGCCCTGAGTCGGACATCTGCACCGACCTCGTCGAAACGGCTTAGCGTGCGCGATCCGCCCGGGTTAAACCGGCCGTGAAGCGTGCCTTCATGGGAGTCATCCATGTAGGAAGTTATGAGGATGGATCGGAATCTCGCGGCGAGACCGTCATTTATTCCGGTGACGAGTCATCAACCGGAGAAACCGAATCTCTATATCAGCTACGAGATGGCCGGATTGGGGGCTGTTCCGATGGCGACAGTATTCCGGACCCCTCTGATCTACCCAACCGAGTTGGAATATTCATGGCCGGCACACAAGCAGCGCTTCATTCATCGACTGCTGCGCCAATAACCTCCGGTTCAGTAGCGGCGACAGCTGCCGGGACAGGAAGCTCTACACACCCGCCGGCCCAAGTTCTATCAGATCTATTTGATTCATTGGCTGTGCTTATGGCAGAAGCTAACCCGGCGGATCAGGAAGTCCACAATGCGGAGATTGCAAAGGTGAAGGAAGAGATCACCCAGGCCAAGGCGGACCTGGCAGCTGAGAATGCCAGGATGACCACAGAGCGGGCCGCTTTAGACGCACAAGCCTACAGGCACATGTTGGACCAGAACGCGTCGCATGAAGTCATGAAGAGGAAGTACCGATCCCGTTTGCCTTTGGTTTTCGAGGCCAGAGACCTTTTCAACACCCCAGGAGCAGGAACCAGTAATCCGCTGGAGGGAAACCGGGCGGAAGCTCCTGGGACCGGCACGCCGGTTCAGCCCTGCCTGAAGAATCCGCCTCGTCAAAACACTGTTATACCTCAGGCTGTTTCAACACCTCCGGGTCACTACTCCAACCCAATGGACAATCTCGTTGCCGCTGCTGCACGGCTGGAGGCCATTCCAATTGAAGGTGACTCGCCGCAGGCGGTAGAGACGCGACGGGTAAAGGAGCTTCTTAGGACAGCTTTCGTCCAACAGGAAGCATCCTCGTACAGCCGCGACCGGATCCACTCGACCCCTCGTCCAAGCCGGAGCTATAGCAGACATATGGATGAACCGGCAGTGTCAAGTAATGAACGACGTGGAGCACCCCGCGGCAACAACCCGGCGGGTGGTGCTGATAACGCTCAGGAAGTGGTGGATCGGGCCCGAGTGCGCAGGGAGGCCGAGTTAGCCGCACAGTATCAGGCTCGGCAGCTTACGCCGGTTCGTCCAACTATCTCGGTTGAACCTGGTGTTACTTCTAGTTCTTTGGGGGTGCCTTTCCTTGTCCCCTCTTTACGCAATGTGCGCCTGCCCAAGGATTTCAAGGGCCCGTGCAAGGTACCAAATTACACAGCGGATCAACCCCAAGAGACATGAGTAGAGAGCTATGAGATGGCCATGGAGATGCTTGATGTGGATGATGCGGCATGTGCGAAGTACTTCACCATGATGCTCGAAGGAACGGCCCGCACTTGGTTAAAAGGCTTACCGGCCAATTCTATCAGTTCATGGGCCCAATTACGAGCCCGGTTTATCAGTAACTTCAAGGATACATGTAAGAAGCCTATGTCGATAGTGGACTTAGCTGCCTGTGTCCAGGAGGAAGGAGAATCGACGACTCATTGGGTGCACCGGGTCTCGCAGGTTCTACATTCATCAGAATGCATCAACGCTGACACCGCGGTTATAACCCTAGAAGGCAATTGCCGGTTTGGGCCCCTAAAGCTGAAGTTAGGACGGATGAAGCGCCATTGCACTGACATGGGGATCCTCATGGCTGCTTTGGTAAAATATGCTGATTCTGATAGTACCAAGGATCCCGAGTCTGATGATGACAAGACAGGGAAGGGAAAGAAGAACAGCAACTCCAAAGGTCAGCAGCATCACTCGGCAGGTAACGGTAGCGGAGGCAGGCGTAAAGCGGATGGCAACATGGACTTCGTGGCTAATACCAACGCGCAGGACAAGGGTCAGCGACGCAAGGGTAAACCGCCGAATCACGGTGGAGCGCCTAACCCTAACCCGGACCGCTTAAATTATCTATTGAACCAGCCCTGTCCAAAGCATGGGACGAAGGAGGTGCCAGCAAACCACATTTGGAAGGATTGCTTCATTATGCAGGAGTTCAAGAATTCTAATGCTTTCCGGTATGATCACGGCTCCGGCGGTGGCTCAGGATCCGGGCCAGGTTACGGTGGAGGAAATTCCGGTTCAGGATTTAATGGTAATCCGGGCGGACATAGCAATCAAAATAATCAGAACAACCAGGGTGGTTACAACCAGCAGCAGCAACAGTCAGGTTACCAGAGCAACCCAAAGCAGTTGAATAGTGGGCAGTACCATGTCTTCACCACTAGCTTGGACAAGCGAGACCGGAAGGTTCAGAGGTGGGCAGTCAACTCTGTTGAACCGGCCGTGCCCCATTATCTACGCTGGTCTGAACAGCCAATCATTTGGAGCAGAGAGGATCACCCTCCCCAGGTTGATAATCCGGGTCAGTTGGCTCTGGTGGTGGCGCCTCTGGTGGGAGGTTACAAGTTCACCAAGGTGCTCATGGATGGAGGGAGTAGCATTAATATCTTGTACTATGAGACCTTCCGTCGTATGGGACTAACAGATAAAAATCTCAAACCGTCCAATACGGTGTTCCACGGTGTGGTACCTGGCAAGTCAGCATATCCTGTTGGTAAGATAGCTCTGGAAGTGGCCTTTGGAGATGATCATGATTCCAGGTCGGAAACATTGACGTTTGAAGTGGTGAAAATCCAAAGTCCATATCACGTCCTGTTTGGGCGACCGGCCTACGCCAAGTTTATGGCACAGCCCTGTTATGTGTATTTGCAGCTCAAGATGCCGGGTCACAAGGGGACAATAACGGTTCACAGAAGCCGTAAAATCGCTTTGGAGTGCGAGGAAGGATATGCGGCCTAGGCAGAGTCGGTTTGTGCCACCGAGGAGCTGAAGTATTATAAGGACAATGTTGATCCGGACTCCATTAAAGAAGCCAACCACGGAGCATGATCCGGCACTGAAGTTCAAATCGGCAGCAGAAACTAAGCTTGTTGACTTCGTACCTGGCGATTCGTCCAAGCAGTTCAGCATCAGTGCCAACTTGGATCCGAAATAGGAAAGCGCGTTCATCGAGTTCATCCGTGAGAATCGGGACATTTTTGCATGGAAGCCGTCTGACATGCCAGGTGTACCGAGGCAACTCGCTGAGCACACCCTTAATGTGGATCCTAAATACAAACTGGTGAAACAGTTCCTCCGCCGGTTTAACAAAGAAAGACGCAAGGCGATTGGAGAAGAGGTAGCCAGGCTCTTAGCAGCTGGCTTTATTGTTGAAGTTTTTCACCCTGAGTGTCTTGCCAATCCGGTGCTGGTCCTTAAGAAAAACGGCACCTGGCGCATGTGTGTGGATTACACAGATCTTAATAAGGCTTGTCCAGCAGATCCTTTTGCCCTCCCCCGTATTGATCAAATTATTGATGCTACGGCGGGTTGTGAGCGTTTAAGTTTTTTGGATGCATATTCTGGCTATCATCAGATCAAAATGGCAGTTAAGGACCAGGAGAAGACGGCATTCATAACTTCCTTTGGAGCCTTCTGCTATGTGTCTATGCCCTTTGGGCTCAAGAGTGCCCAGGCAACTTATCAACGGTGTGTACAATATTGTCTTCACAAGCAGATTGGCCGTAATGTACATGCTTACGTGGATGATATCGTGGTTAAGTCCAGGGAGAAGGAGACTCTGGTTGACGACTTGAAGGAAACCTTTAATAACCTGAGGACATACAAGATGATGCTTAATCCGGCCAAGTGTGTCTTTGGTGTACCGACAGGCAAGTTATTGGGTTTTCTGGTGTCCAACAGGGGAATTGAGGCTAATCCGGAGAAGATCACAGCCTTCACCTCCCTGGCTAAACCGAAGTGTATCAATGATGTTCAATGCCTAGCAGGCCGAATTGCTGCGTTAAGCCGGTTTATCAGCCGCCTTGGTGAGAAGGCAATCCCATTGTATCAGATGTTGAAGAAGACGGATCAATTCGTCTAGAGTTCTGCTGCTGATAAAGCATTTGAGGACTTAAAGCGGCAATTTGCCAATCCGCCTGTGCTCGCTGCTCCCATTGACCAAGAGCCGTTGCTGCTATATGTGGCAGCTAATGCTCGTGCGGTCATTGTGGCTATTGTGGTGGAGCAAAAAGAGGCAGGTAAGGAGCATCCAGTTCAACGTCTGGTCTATTATATCAGCGAGGTACTCATTGAGTCCAAGCAAAGGTATCCGCATTGGCAGAAGCTGGTATATGGAGTTTTTATGGCAAGCCGGAAGCTTAAGCAATACTTCCAAGGGCACCCCATTACGGTGGTCAGTTCTGCTCCCTTGGGGGATATCATCCAGAACCGGGAAGCGACTGGCCGGATTGCCAAGTGGGCTATAGAGCTCAGGCCGCACGGATTGAAGTATGTGCCTCGGACGGCGGTTAAGTCTCAAGCACTTGTTGATTTCATCAATGATTGGACGGAACTGCAAGCACCTGAAGAAAAGCCGGATCACACATATTGGACCATCCATTTTGACGGATCCAGGCAATTGGAAGGCTCGGGGGCTGGAGTCGTATTAACTTCCCCACGAGGTGATAAGTTTTGTTATGTTCTCCGCTTAATGTTCCCTTGTACTAACAATGCAGCTGAGTATGAAGCCTTGCTCCATGGTCTCCGTATGGCTAAGGAGATGAATCTAAATCGAGTTAAGTGCTTCGGTGACTCGGACCTCGTGGCTCAACAAGTATCTGGCACTTGGGATTCCAAGGACCCACTCATGGCAGCATATCGTCATGAGGTGGATATTGCTGTAGGTCACTTTAAAGGCTATCAGGTGGACCACGTGGACTGATGAAAGAATGAAGCGGCGGACGCTTTCAGCCGGCTGGCTCTCAGCGCAAACCGGTCCCGCCCAATGTTTTTCTGGATGTGCTGCACAACCCGTCGGTCAAGCTCCCTGGTGAAGCGGATTTGGCTATTCCTGATCCAGAGGCTCAATTGGTGGCAGCTCTTCATGTCATTCTGGATTGGACGCTTCCTTATCTGGCGTACATGAACCGGGGCGAGTTACCAGAGGATGAGACTCTGGCCCGACAGATAATCCAGCGGTCCAAGTCCATGACTATTGTCAATGGCGAGTTGCATCATTGCAGTGTATCAGGGGCGTTTCAACGCTGTGTGTCTCCTGAAGAAGGCTGTGAAATTTTGTGTGAGATCCACGAAGGAGATTGTGGTCACCACGCCGGTTCAAAATCTTTGGTGGCTAAAGCGTTTCGCCATGGCTTCTATTGGTTAACTGCTCATGCTGATGCGGAGGATCTGGTCAGATGATGTGATGGTTGCTAAAAGTTTTCAAGACATGCTCATGTGTCGGCTCAAGAATTGAGAATGATTCCAATTACTTGGCCGTTTACGACTTGGGGGCTGGATATGGTTGGGCCTTTCAAAAGGTCCAAAGATAAGAAAACCCACCTCCTGGTGGCAGTTGACAAGTTTACAAAGTGGGTGGAGGCAGAACCTGTTAGCAAGTGTGATGCGGCCACGGCAGTTCAGTTCATCAAAAAAGTGATTTTCCGGTTTGGCTTTCCACACAGTATCATCACAGATAATGGTACCAATTTGTCCAAGGGTGCCATGAAGGAGTTCTGCGAACAGGAGCACATCCGGCTTGACGTTTCATCAGTGGCACACCCACAGTCCAATGGTCAAGCAGAAAGGGCTAATCAAGAGATCTTGAGAGGCATCAAGCCCCGGCTTATGGTTCCTTTGCAGAGAACACCGGGTTGTTGGGTAGAAGAGTTACCATCTGTGTTATGGAGCATCAATACTACACCCAACAGATCAACAGGATACACGCCGTTCTTCATGGTCTATGGAGCGGAGGCGGTTCTCCCAAGTGATATCCGTCATGACTCACCTCGGGTGGCGGCTTATGTTGAAGCGGACAACGAGACAACACGGCAAGACTCTTTGGACCTGTTGGATGAAGAACGTGACATAGCAGCCGCCCGCTCGGCGATTTACCAACAGGATCTTCGTCGTTATCACAGTTGCCGAGTCAGAACCAGAACCTTTCAGGAAGGAAATTTGGTGCTTCGGCTCATCCAACATCAGACTGATATGCATAAGCTATCCCCACCTTGGGAGGGACCTTTCGTGGTCAGTAAGAATCTGCACAACGGGTCATACTATCTGATCGATATTCGAGAGCATAAAGATTCACGTACATCAGAGAAGGAGACCAACAGGCCGTGGAACATAGCTCATCTTCAGCCTTACTATACCTGAGCCATTGGCTCTACTTATGTACATATTACGATGCTGTATATATTATGATTAAATATAATAAACCGGAACCTCAGCTAAAGCGTGGTATCTATTCTTTTACATCATGTGTGGTTACACGGAGTTGTTCTAAAGCGTCCTCCGGTTTACCCCTTGAGTTAGATTTTCAAAGCATCATGTTATATCACTTGGGGGCTTGGTCGTGTCCGAACCAATGCAACACCTCTTGATAGGCGAGAGCCACCAGATCACTTGGGGACTTGGTCACGTCTGAACCAGTCACGCCTCTTGATCGGCCTAAGGCCACAGAATCACTTGGGGTCTTGGTCGAACCCGAACGATTGCCACGCCTCTTGATCAGCATAAATGCCACGGTTTCATTTGGGGACCTGGCTGACTTGAACCATAGCTACACCTATCGGGAGCTTGGTCGTGTCCGACCATGGTAATGCCATATGATCGGCTCAAATAAAGCCTCTTTTTGCAAACGGTTTTATCATTGCCATTGCTTCACATTTTTCTTTGATAGATATTTCTTTCTTTTTGTTGCGTTTTTTAAACCGACAAAGTTTTAAGCCGGTTCAAACTGTCAATTGACGGAACACGGTCCATTTTTAATCCGGAGACTATTTGCCCGGTTTGATTTTTTATAAACATCCTATTACGGAGTAACACGGTGTTTTATTATAACCCGGCACGGTTTACATGATAAACCGGCATTGTATATATAGGAGCTGCTATCTCCTCCAACACTGTGGGTTTATAAACCTCCGCTTCAAGATTGGCCAAGCCAACTTCATGCCCAATGATGGCAGGTATTACGTATCCCAAAGATTTGATCATATGCTTAAATTTCAGAATTTTTTTTCATATATGCAGACATCATACTCCGCCTGACGGTACAACCGCGGTGGAACTTTAAGATTTTTTTGTATTCCAGAAAGTACTTTGGAAAGTGCATCACCCAAAGGAAGAACAAGTTGCAGTAATTATGCACGAAGGCATATCAAAGTCAAGAGTATCGGCTAGCCTATTACAAGGCAACACGGTGCCCAAAATAAGATCATTGTTTTTTCGCAAAGGAGAAGCAGTTTAAACCTGCTTCCGGTTCAAGCTTGGTCGCCAGCCTGGCCTGATGGTTGTGGGTCATCCCGCGCCGCTTCAACTTCAGCTTCTCTACCCAGCGGCTGGAAATCAACAGTTGTCCGGTCGATTCCCATTAATGCTTGAAAGACAGCTTCATCATGGATCAGCAACGACGGTTCAATATCGGGAGCGTAAGTATGCTTACGGATTGGAGGGATAAGATTTTCCACTTCAGGAATTGGTGCAGCTACTCGCTTATTTTGGTTGTCATATTGGGCTTGATAATGAGACAAGTCTGCTTCTTCAACCAATTGACAAGCTAGCGGACGCACCTCCCGGTTTATTGCTCGCAGATCCGCTTCACTAAATTCTGACCCGTCTTCCTTCAAGCTGGGATAGCCCTGAGCCGCTTCAACAGGATCAAAATCTGGCACCCAAGCTTTTGCCCGGATTAAGGCATTGATCACACCAGTTCGAGCAGCAGATTTCTTTAGCTCTTCAACCCGGGCAGGAAGCAGCGACAGTCTCTTCAGAGTGTCCTGAATCAAAGTGGGCGCCGGATTGTTGTGGGATGCAGTACAGATGATCCACTATGCACCAGTGTACAGTTGTTCGATCAATGTGTAGGCGGCTTTCAATTTCTTCCGCACATCTGACCCCAAATGACCAATGCGTGTCCCTGAAATATTACAAAGGGTTAACAAACCGGCAGCTCTATAAAATGGCCGAATCAATCCAGAAATCAAGCCAGCTTACCAAAGATAGCAGCGGTCATGGCATGCACATGCCGCTTTATGCTGGTCAGTTCGTCCGCCACCGGTTTCAGTGCAGCCTCGGCATCTTCTGCTCGTTTGGTTAAAGCGGATTTTTCAGTGGCCCAATCCGCCCACTTTTTCTTGAAGCCCTCCTTAAGCTGTTCCATGGCGCTTAAAGCGCTGGTTAATTCCTCTTTTGCTTTGGAGGTTTCAGCTTGTTGGGATTTCAGATTTTCTTGGAGATCGGAGACTTGGTTTTCTTTTGTCTTCAGCTTAGCCTGCATACAGACAGATATATGATTCCGCAAGCAGTACAACAATTGAAGTACCAACCACATAACAAGTTATGCACTTGGCCCTTGGGGGCTAATGTATATTTGATCTTAATCTTTCAATAGATTCTAAAGTCCCAAGATCAATACAAGTATTCAACTTGGCACTTGGGGGCTAATGGCTATTTGCTCAAGTAAAGATGACAATTACTTACGGTCCCGGTTTAACTACGCTAAGTTGAACCGGCCCTTGGGGGCTACATCAGCGAATTCCGAAGTATGGAGATTTATATTAGCAAGTCCCGGTTTGAATGAAGATTCTAAACCGGCCCTTGGGGTCTAGGAGAATTAACAAGACTGAAATGTCCAAGCAGGGAAAAGCACATGGAAGTTACCTCAAATTTCTCTTTCATCATATTCACCAGACTAGCTTCATAATCACGGCTGGTATACAGCCGGTTCAGATAGCCAGAATGAAGATCTTGGGCATTCAGAGCAGCATAGGTCGCCAAGTCAACATTCCACTTGCCTTTGCCCATGGTAGCAAATTCTTCTTTGGCGGTATGCTTGGATAAAGCAACAGGATTGCTGGGCTCTGTACGCTAATACCAGTAATTACAACTTCATCATCCTTAGCATCACCGGTTTGCACTGGCGCAGACGGTTTGTTAGCAGGCTGGGATGGACTGGTGGATCTCCCAAACCGGATGGGGCTTGTGGGCTGGTTGACAGGGCCTGAGGAGTCAATAGGCCTTTCTTCAGCAATAAAATCGACATCCTGCTGTGGTGGATCATTGGGTATATCTTCATGAATAGCCGCTTCAAGATCTGGTGTTTTACCCGGTTCAGGGACGGTGTCCTCCTCGGCCGCTTTATCCAGGCGAGCCTTCTTGCTCGGCCTAGGCTTGGCCCTGAAAGGAATAACAAAGTCAAATACAGCATATGTTACAAGGTGATGTACCAGAAATATTATGATAAGTATAGCTTACCCAAGCACCGTTTGAGCGGTGGCAGCTGAGTAGCTGATGACTCGCCAGAGGATGAGTGGGAAGTAACCTGATAATTGGAGTCAGATGGATTAAGAGGTTGACGAAAACAGCCCGCTTTAGGACAAGCACTGACAAGCAAATTAGAGACCTCTGAACGGCGTTTCCGAACCGGACTGTTCGGTAAACCGGCGGAGGTAACTACCTGGCCGCTGTGCCGGGTTGTGCGGCGAGCTTCGTGCTGTTGGGTCTTCATAAGAAATTTGGGATCCAAGTAAGCAAGATGATGAGAAAATTTAACCTTCCGGTTTGCCTGACGGATTTTTAGTGAAGGCAAAGGGTCTGAATCGGAAGAGAGAGTAATTACCTCTGCAGCATCAGCATGGCTGGCTTCGGCATCATCCTGACAAATATCATCATCAATAAGGTGCATGAAAAATAAGCCAAGTGAGTCAAGCTCTACCTCAAGGTCTGGATTACCCACATCGTCATCAGGGGCCGGATCAGAAGATGCAGTGGTTTTCTTCTTATGAGCAGGCTGTTTCACGACTTTAGTCTTTGGCCGGGTTGGTCGTTCCGGTTTGTCTGTTTTTTTCTGGCTTCTCCTGTGGAAGTTTCTTGCTCCGAAACAGATCATTACCCTGTTTAAACAGACATTGATATTAAACAATGACCAGATATATCAATAACAGGTTCAGTAAAAAGAAAAATCAAACTCTTACAGGTGGCGGTTTGTTGGTGGCACAGAAGGGAAGCAGGCCGGTTCGAGCACAGACGTGTTCCGGTTCATTCAGCATTTTATTCACAGCCTATGTGATTTCTTTGTCGGTGAGCTGGATGTTAGTATGTCGCAGTGGGTCATCAACACTGCCAGTATACTCGCACATCAAACCGGAGCGCTGACTAAGGGGCAGTATGCTCCACGATATCCAACAGCGAGCGAGATCAACCCCTGTTAAACCGTTGGCCATGAAGGCTCTGAGCTTGGACAGTTGAGGAGCGTATTTGCTTCTCTCCTTGGCAGTCAACCTTTGCGGAAAGGGGTGTGTATTTCTAAGCCGCTCCGGACGAAAGCCAGGCAAAGGATTTTCACCAGCAGGGGAGGTGTCTTTGCAATAGAACCATGTTTGATTCCACTCTTTGGGATGGTTGTGCAGTTTGGCGTGAGGGTATGTGACCTCTTTTCTTTTCTGAATCGCCACACCACCCAATTCCGTATTAGAACCGTCAGTAAACTCAGTGCGGCGGTTTAGATGGAAGCAGTCTCTGAACAACTCAACTGTGGGATCCTCTTGAAAGAACACCTCACAGAGCACTTGGAAGTGACACATGTTTGTAACAGAGTTGGGGCCAGTGTCTTGTGGGCGGAGTTGAAAATCGGCCAAAACATCCCGGTAAAATTTAGAACCGGGCGGCTTAAAGCCCCGGGCTAAGTGATCTACGAAAACGACAACCTCTCCTTCTTGAGGTGTGGGAGGGCATTCTTTGCCAGGGACCCTCCAATGGATGGTGTTTTTGCTGCCTAAAGCACCGATCAGGACTAAATTGTTCAGCTGAGTCTCTGTGACGCGAGAAGGAACCCAGTTGCACTCATATACTTGCTTGGCCATGATGAAATCTACAAGATAGGTGATTCCGGTTCAAGAATGCATTGATTAAAGTACACTGGTATGTACAATGTTAAACCGGAGACAGCTCTATCTAAACCGGAGTTTTATGAAGCAACAGCATCTGGCGGTTCAACAAGGGGACTAATGGTATATACTGGTTTGTTAATTTTTTCTACACCAAGTTAAATCGCCGGATCTAAGCATTGAAACAGTTGAGATTGCGGATGGGTAAGTGTACAGAAATAGATTTCACAAGATTTCTCTACAGCGAAGGATCTGAAGCAAGTTCAAAAAAGAAGGAAAATATTCAAGGTTCAAAAAAGAACAGTACCGAATCAATGGGCACAGATACAGGTAGATCTATGGTCTTGAGGCATGTAAGTGAAGGCGGATGCTAAAAACTACCGTTACACAGAGCAAAGGTTCACAGGTTCATCTAAGATCTATCATATGAGTACGAAGCAGACGATCAACACTGAAGAACTTGGAAACCCTAGAACGGATCTACGGAGGAAAAGGTGAAGAACTCACCAGAGCCGAGGAAGAAACAGAAGGTCGCCGCGATGCTCTGGTACAATCAGGGTGATGCAGCGGCCAAGGTTGGAGCAGAGGTCGTCGACGGCGGCGGAGCTCCGAAGCTGGACGACGCGGGGAAGACGAAGCAGAAGGGCATGAAGGGGAAAAAGAAATGACCCTTCGGTCCTATTTATAAGGCAAGGGACATGTGTCAGGTGCGAAAATCAAGGGACCGTGGGTTTGGAAACGAAGCTGTCGCCTCAATTGTCGCAGACCTATTAAACAAAAAAGGTATCATGGATACGTTTCTTTTAACAGGTGACGTCACGCCGGTTTACAACGACCAGAGAAGATGACATCACGGCGGTTCAACAAACTACAAGAAGATGTTGAAGATGAAGTTTTTTGCTAAAGGATTGACATGAACCTGTTCAAATCAATCTGGGGCCTAATGTTGGGGATATTACTACTGGGCGTAAACCGGCCTATCTGGGCCGGGTTAACTTCATCAGTAGTTAAGTATGTTAAAGCCCATGAAGGTAGATGAGGGCTTAAAACCCATGATCGGTTTAAGGCCTGTAGCCGTAAACCGGCGTCGGTATGTAAACTTGTATTGTAAGTTAGGAATAAGTAGAGACCAAACCGAACACGTATATGAGCCGGTGTTGGGACTCTGTAAACCGACGGGCATCACCCATGTATATAAGGGGACGACCCGGCGGTGGTTCAAGGACAACAGACAACAATTCGAGACTTAGGCGAAGCTTGTTTGCTCCCTAGTCATCGAAACCCCATCAATTCCATCACAACTAGACGTAGGCTTTTACCTTCATCGAAGGGGCTGAACTATTATAAACTCCCTTGCGTCCCTGTGTCCGCTTTAACCCCTTCAAGCTAACCCGTTGCGATGGCTCCACGACTAAGTCCTTTCACGAGGACATCTGCCGTGACAAAACCACGACAACGAGCTTTGCTATTATAGTTGGATCTTATGATGTTTCTCCTCCTCTACTCTCTTGTAATGGATCGAGTTTCCTCTTTGAAGTTATCTTATCAGATTGAGTCTTTAAAGATTTGAGAACACTTGATGTATGTCTTGCCGTGCATATCTGTGGTGACAATGGGATATCACGTGATTCACTTGATGTATGTTTTGGTGATCAACTTGCGGGTTCCGCCCATGAACCTATGCATAGGGGTTGGCACATGTTTTCGTCATGATTCTCCGGTAGAAACTTTGGGGCACTCTTTGAGGTTCTATGTGTTGGTTGAATAAGATGAATCTGAGATTGTGTGATGCATATCGTATAATCATACCCACGGATACTTGAGGTGACATTGGAGTATCTAGGTTACATTAGGGTTTTGGTTGATTTGTGTCTTAAGGTGTTATTCTAGTACGAACTCCAGGGCTGTTTGTGACACTTATAGGAATAGTCCAACGGATTGATTGGAAAGAATAACTTTGAGGTGGTTTCGTACCCTACCATAATCTCTTCATTTGTTCTCCGCTATTAGTGACTTTGGAGTGACTCTTTGTTGCCTGTTGAGGGATAGTTATATGATCTAATTATGTTATTATTGTTGAGAGAACTTGCACTAGTGAAAGTATGAACCCTAGGCCTTGTTTCCTAGCATTGCAATACCGTTTGTGCTCACTTTTATCATTAGTTACCTTGCTGTTTTATATTTTCAGATTACAAAAACCATTATCTACTACCCATATACCACTTGTATCACCATCTCTTCGCCGAACTAGTGCACCTATACAATTTACCATTGTATTGGGTGTGTTGGGGACACAAGAGACTCTTTGTTATTTGGTTGCAGGGTTGCTTGAGAGAGACCATCTTCATCCTACGCCTCCTACGGATTGATAAACCTTAGGTCATCCACTTGAGGGAAATTTGCTACTGTCTTACAAACCTCTGCACTTGGAGGCCCAACAACGTCTACAAGAAGAAGGTTGTGTAGTAGACATCAAGCTCTTTTCTGGCGCCCTTGCCGGGGAGGTTAGTGCTTGAAGGTATATCTTTAGATCTTGCAATCGAGTCTTTTAGTTTCTTGTTTTATCACTAGTTTAGTTTATAAAAGAAAATTACAAAAAAATGGAATTAAGTTTGTCTCATATGCTTCATGTTTTTAATATCTTTCGTGAGTATGATGGAAAGGAAAATTGTGCCAAAGTGTTAGAAGAAGAATGCATTAAAATGTTTGGCACTAAATCCTTGAATGATGAGCATGATTGCAATGTTGTTAGTATGAACTCCTTGAATATCCATAGTACTAATGATGATTGCACTAGTTATGATGAAAATGTCTCCTATAAAAATGTCAATTTTTGTGGAGTACATTGGGTTTTTAAGTACACAACAAATAGGGAAGATAGATATTGCATGACGCATAAGTACTTAGAAACTAAATTGTTGCAAGAAATGCTAGATGATTGTGCTGAAAATTAAAATTTTCTTGGCCGTACTTGTGGACTTTGCAATGAAAGTGGTCATTTAGCTATCCGATGCAAATTGTTTCATGATCTAATCGTGTCCAAAAATTGTGATGACTTGATTTCCCTTGCACATTATAATGAACTTAGTTTGCTTATGGGCTACGAAGAAATGAAACGCATAACTAACTATCTTCCAGAATTTTCCCGTTATAAACTTCTTGGTTTTGATCTAGAGGAAATTTATATGTATTGTGCGGTGAATTGCATTGAAAATCCTTATATTGCCAACTACATAAAGAAAATAAAACAAATAGAATATGAAGAGAATACTAATGAAAGGGAAGAGACTTCCCAATACTCTCCTATTATTTCTTATGATGAATCAGGTAACGAGGAGGAGCCTCCTATTCAACCAATCTCATTAATAAGGAGCTCCAAAAAGAGGATTGAACCCACACATGATGTGGTGAAGAAGAAGAAAAGAAAAAGGAAGAGAGGTAAAAAGATATCTCTCCAAAATAATGTTGCTCCTATTACTATTGTGCCTCATGAAAATATAACTGTGGAGGATAATGATACTTCCTATGATCTTGAAAATCTTTTTGGCACTTGCTTGGAAGAATATGATAATTGCTATACTATTGGTGCTATCCATACTCACTACAAAAAAAAGACACATCCGTGACATTTTGGGCCGAACAAAATTTTTTTCTGTCATACATATGACACTTCTATGACGATAATTGTGACAAAACCCGGTATCATCATAGATGTGGTGGGCTCCTACTTCTATGACAAAAAATCATGACAGAAAATGGGCTTTTCGTCCTGGGCGGGCCGGAGATGCAGCCGCATGACATTCTTTGGGCCGTCCATGAGGGAAAAAACCGTGGTAGAAGCGAGGGGGAGGAAAATTTCGGGGAGTTCCCGGTTACGGTGGGAGGTCGGGGCCGAGCGATCCACGCTTCTCTCGTACATGTACGCGCGCGTGTGCGAGGCGTTGGCTCTAACTGAACCCGAGCGAGGCGTTGGGCTCTAACTGAACCCGAGCGATTGCACTGCAGGCCACGCGTTACTGAACCCGAGCGATTGATTCCTTCGCTACTGCTGCTAACTGAAGCCGATCGATGATGCCTCTGGATGAACAGTGAGTGTTGCGGGCGGTTTGGATGAACAGTTCCCGGTGGGGGTGGATGAACAGGACCCCGTCGTGTTGCCTCTGGATGAACAGGACCTAGATCGATCGAGTCGGTTGGGGCTGGATGAACAGGACCCCGTGGAGGGCTGGATGAACAGGACCACCCCGTGGAGGGCAGGATGAACAGTAGATGGTGGAGGGCAGGATGAACAGTAGCCCATGGAGGGTTGGTTGAACAGGAGCCCGTGGAGAGGGGTGGTTGAATAGTAGCCGGTGGAGTAGCGCGCGGTGGAGGCTGGATGAACAGGAGCCCGTGGATGAACAGTCGCAGGTGGAGGCTGGAGGAGGTCGACGGTGGATGAACAGTAGCTCGTGGAGGCTGGAGGGAGTCGACGGTGGAGATGAACAGTATCCCGTGGAGTCCCGTTTTGCGGTACGCCACACCCCTCCCGATGAACAGGACCCCTGTTTCGACCGTAGCGCTCCATCACAAGTTCGTTTCGTCCGTTTTGCGGTACGCCACACCCCTCCCAATCAACAGGACCCCCGTTTCGACCGTAGGAGGTCTGTTTCCTCCATTTTGCGGTACGCCAGACCCCTCCCGATGAACAGGATCCCGTTTCGAACGTGGCCGGTCGAACACAAGGCCGTTTCCTCCGTTCTGCGGTACGCCAGGCCTCGTTTCCATCGCCTGTTCCGTCCAAGTCCTCCCGATGAACACGACGCATTCCATTGCCTTCCCATGAACACGAGGCATTCCGTTGCCTCCCCATGAACACGACGATGACGTTGTTTCTCCGATCTGACCCAGCCATGTACATGAGCCCTGACCGTACGTATGCGCGAGTAGGCGTTCGAGACCCCACCCGTATGTACACATACGTGGCCGTATTTTCTTTCTTGCACCCTGGCCGCTATATGTACATGTAAATGCTATGTGCGCGCCTCTACTACAACACGTGCGCGCCTCTACTACGACACGTGCGCGCCTCTACATCGACTAGTATGTACGTACATGTTCGCGACCAGAATTACAACGCTATGTATGCTTCGAATAGGTGGGGCCCGACTGTCAGGCACTTCGTTGCCTGCGAAGATGTAGCTGGTGGGTCCCAGCAGTCAGGGGCGAATCGTTTTTTTTGCCCGGACGCACTTCCTTGCGTGTGAAGATGTAGCTGGTGGGTCCCAACAGTCAGGGGGAATTTTTTTTTGCGAAATACGGTGGCCCATCTGGTGGGTCCCGCTGTCAGGTGGAGGAATAATTATTTTGCACGTAATAAGGAGGCACTTCCTTGTTGTGGCCGTGGACCCAGCTCTCAGCCTCTCCACGTACAGTCCACGTCCGATGGAAGCCGTTCCTTGACCACGTTGACCACGCGGCGCCGAGAGCACCAGGGCGGTGGACGACGGCGAGGCCTAGGAAGGGGACGACGCAGAGCTGGGGAAGACGCGGCAGTGGATGCCCACGTTTAGAGGAGTACGAGGGTTCACTGGTTCACTCCGGTGTGAGGCTGCCGTCGCCGTAGAATAACAGGGGGTGTGGGTGAGTAGAGGGATGGCCTGGCCAGCGGTGGGAGTAGTAGGGGGTGGTGAGGCCTCCGCTGCATGGCAGTCGGCCACGGGAGGCAGGAGCACGAGGCACGACCGGCGCTGGTTTGGGCGGCTGGAGCAACAAGACCAGAGGTTGAAGAAGCACTACGGCCGTTGGATGGACATTGTACGGTCACTGGAGCTAGAATCGTGCATATTGACTAAGTTGACAAAGCCCTCCGTCCCCGTCAACTTAGTAGGCCCACAAGTCAGCCTCCCACCAAGGTGGGTCCCAGCTAGCAGGGGTATTCATTTTTTTGAGCGTAATAAGGAGGCACTTCCTTGCGTGCGAAGATATAGCTGGTGGGTCCGAGCTGTCAGCGGCGGTAATGTTTTTTCGCAAAATACAGAGGCCCTTTCGGTGGGTCCCTGATGTCAGGGGAGGAATCATTATTTTGCGCGTAATAAGGAGGCATTTGCTTGTGTGCGGCCGTGGACCCAGCTGTCGGCCTCTCCACGTAAAGTCCACTTCAGATGCATGTCGGTCGTTGACCACGTTGACCAGGCCGCGCCGAGAGCACCAGGGCGGTGGACGACGGTGAGGCCTAGGAAGGGGACGACACGGAGGCAGGGAAGACTCGGCAGTTGTTTCCCACACGGACGGGAGTACGACTGTACGAGGGTTTACTAGTTCGTCTGCCGTCGCCAGAGAATAACAGCAGGTGTGGGTGAGTAGAGGGATGGCTAAGCCAGCTATGGGAGTACGGTTGGGCGGTGAGGCCTGCGCGGCAGCACAGCCGGCCGCGAGGAGGAGGGAGCAGGCAGTCCCGCCGGCGCTTGTTTGAGCGGCTGGAGCAGGAAGAGCAGAGATTGAAGAAGCACGGCAGTCGTTGGATGGACATCCAACAGTCAGTGCTTGTGCATCAACCTTTTTTTAGGAAAGCCTCAAATCTGTGGAAAACAGCATACAGCCCATCTGCCATTATTTCTAATAATTTACAGCCCATTTGCTAATTCTAAAGGTTTTTTTGGAGCACGTATTCTTTTTGTTAGCATTACAGCCCATATTGTGGCAACTCTTAAAAAATTATACGAAATTTTGCATATTTCGGTGCGGTTCGAACTGTTTTTAATCCCGAAATTTCGACTCACATTCAAACTGATTTTAAAAATAAATGTATATCAATATAAAATCCAACAAATTCTCCACGCATAAAAATTAATGTAGTTTAAAATCTTGAAATGAAAAAAAAGATATTTGAAACTAATTGCCGGTTTGATGTGTTTTAAAAATGTACAACCCATTTCTTATTACTGATGGGCCATTTTCTCGGCCAGCCGAATGACAGCTCTCCCCGTCTTGAAAGAATTGCAGCCCAACAGGCCTGACAAATCGACTTACTTGGCAAATCACAAAAAAAACTGGGTTGTGGCCGTGGACCCAGCTGTCAGCTTCTCCACGTACAGTACTCTTCCGATGGAAGTTGTTCCTTGACCACATTGACCACGCCACGCGGAGAGCACCACGGCGATGGACGACGGCGAGGCCTAGGAAGGGGACGACGCGGCAGTGGAAGCCCGCGCGGAGAGGACTACGAGGGTTCACTGGTTCGGCTGCGGTGTGAGGCTGCCGTCGCCGCAGGGCCTGGCTAGCGGTGGGAATAGTAGGGGGTGGCGTGGCCTCTGCGGCAGCACAGCCGGCCATGGGAGGCAGGAGCATGCGGCACGACCAGCGCTGCTTTGGGCGGTTGGAGCAAGAAGACCAGAGGTTGAAGAAGCACTACGGCCGTTGGATGGACATCGTGCAGTCACTGGAGCTAGAATCGTTCATATTGACTAAGTTGACAAAGCCCTTCGTCCCCGTCAACTTAGTAGGCCCACAAGTCAGCCTCCCAGCAAGGTGGATCCCAGCTAGCCGGGGGAGTATTCGTTTTTTTGTGCGTAATAAGGAGGCACTTCCGGTGGGTCCGAGCTGACAGCGGGGGGAATGTTTTTTTCACGAAATACGATGGCCCATCGGGTGGGTCCCAGCAGTCAGGGGGAAACGATTTTTTTGCAAAATACTCGTGGCCCATCCGGTGGGTCCCCGCTGTCAGGTAGAGGAATAATTATTTTCCGCATAATAAGGAGGCACTTCCTTGCGGCTGCCGTGGACCCAGCTGTCAGCCTCTCCACGTACAGTACTCTTTCGATGGAAGTCGGTTGTTGACCACATTGACCATGCTGCGCCGAGAGCACCACGACGGTGGACGACGGTGAGGCCTAGGAAGGGGACGACGCGGAGCCATGCAAGACGCGGCAGTGGATACCCACGCGGAGAGGAGTACGAGCGTTCACTGGTTCGGCTGCGGTGTGAGGCTGTCGTCGCCGCAGAATAACATGGGGTGTGGGTGAGTGGAGGGATGGCCTGGCCAGTGGTGGGAGTAGTATGGGGCCGGTAGCACAGCCGGCCACGGGAGGCAGGAGCAGGCAGCACGACCGGCGCTGCTTTGGGCGGCTGGAGCAAGAAGACCAGAGGTTGAAGAAGCACTATGGCCATTGGATGGACATCATACAGTCACCGGAGTATTGACTAAGCTGACAAAGCTCTCCGTCCCTGTCAACTTAGTAGGCCCACAAGTCAACCCAACAATATGGTGGGTCCCAGCTAGCAGGGGGTATTCATTTTTTTGGGCGTAATAAGGAGGCACTTCCTTGCGTGCGAAGATATAGCTGGTGGGTCTGACCTGTCAGCGGGGGGGGGACGTTTTTTTCGTGAAATACACAGGCCCTTCCTGTGGGTCCTAGCTGTCAGGTGGAGGAATCATTATTTTGCACGTAATAAGGAGGCACTTCCTTGCGTGCGGCCGTGGACGCAGCTGTCAGCCTCTCCACGTACAGTACAGTTCCGATGGATGTCGTTCATTGACCACGTTACCAGGCCACGCCGAGAGCACCAGGGCGGTGGACGACGGCGAGGCCTAGGAAGGGAACGACACGAAGCCAAGGAATACTCGGTAGTTGTTTCCCACGCGGAGGAGTACGAGGGTTTACTGGTTCGTCTGCCGTCATCGGAGAATAACAGCAGGTGTAGGTGAGTAGAGGGATGGCTAGGCCAGCGATGGGAGTATGGTGGGGCCGTGAGGCCTGCACGGCAGCATAGCCGGCCGCGGGAGGAGGGAGCAGGCACTCCCGCCGGTGCTTGTTTGAGCGGCTTGAGCATGAAGAGTAGAGATTGAAGAAGCACGACAGCCGTTGGATGGACATCCAACAGTCACTGCTCTCGTGTGTTGACTAAGTTGACAGGGCGTTGCGTGTGCGTCAACCTTTTTTTTATGAAAGCATACGCGTCAACCTGTAGTAGGCGCACAAGTCAGCCTCAAATCTGTGGAAAACATCATACATCCCATCTGCCATTATTTCTAATAATGTACAACCCATTTGCTAATTCGTCAGAATTTTTTTGGAGCCCATCTTCTTTTTGTTAGCATCACACCCCATATTGTGGCCACGGTTAAAAACTATATGAAAATTTGCATATTTCCATGCGGTCAACTGTTTTTAATCCAGAAATATCGATTCACATTCAAACTATTTTGAAAAATAATTTATATAAATGTAAAATCCAAATAATTGTCCACGCAAAAAAATCAATGGAATTTAAGATCTTGTAATGAAAAAAAAAATTGAAAATAATTCCCGGTTTGATGTGTTTTAAAAATGTACAGCCCATTTCTGGGAAAACCGAATGAAACTCTCCTTGTCTTGAAAGATTTGCAGCCCAGCAGGGACGATAAAGCAAGTAGGCCTTGTTTGGGTATTTCTTTTAAAAAATAGAACTGGGCTAGCCATTTTCAGCAAGAAAAAAACACAACTAGGCTCATGATGTGGTAAACATAAATAAAACCCTGGCTAGACGGGCCACAGCCCCCGCACAACCCCGTTGTTACCCTGACCCGTCGCTAAAACTAGTATAAATAACAACTACTTGTTCCTCAAAAAAACTGCGTGACTTGCTGGGTCCCTGGTGTTAGCCGCTCGTAGTGTAATTCTCTCGTTTATTGACTACTTTGACAATGGCATGAGCCCCAGATGTCCAACCAATTAGGAGGAACCATATTTTTGGGCTTGTACTATAGAGGCACTTGCTTGCTGGTGGGTCCCTACTGTCATCCTCTCCACGTACAGTCATCTCCTTGTTCCTCTCGGTTGTTGACGACGTTGACAATGCAAGAGGGCGGCGCACCGCGCAAGGCAAGCGAACCAAGGCCGCAAGTTTGTGGGTGCTGGTGGGGGCTAATCACTTGGCTTCTGTAATGCACAGTGAGCTCAAGCAGCCGGCGAGAGCTATGTTATTTCCCTTGGTTTGGATTTGTTACAATATTTCACTATAAATTAAACGAATGGCAAGCCATTTGCCTTGTTTCAAAGAAAATATGACAGTCACAGCCGAGTTGAAAAGGGCAGGAACATCTAACTCCAGCTTACAAACTGTACAAAAGCACGAGGGTTAATTGTTCATCAGGTTTACAAAAAAACCAGATTGAAAAGGGCAACAACATCTAACTCCAGCACTGTTTTCGGCAGTCACAGTCAAATGGATCGGTCAGGTCCATAGAATTAACATCTTGGGTCGTAAAATTTACTGGATTATGACCACAATATGTTGTAAATAGAAGCTCGGCACATTCAGAAGCTCTTTTGCCCACCTGAAACTCCTTTTTTTGCTCTTCGACATACCCATCCGTCAAAACCATGCTGCTGATAAACTTAAGCCTGATGGACAATAGTAACCTCGCATTCAGCAGGAAGAATGTGACAAATCTTGTGTTTGCACGGTTGGCTACATATCGTTCTAGCATTATTGTCTTCAATCGAATCTCATGAGAAGTGAGAAAATCCCGATGCTTACGAATCCATCGATTGGTTATAACTTTCTTACCCTGTCCTGTTGCCTAAATAGACATGAAGATTGAAAACAGTTAAGGTCTAAAAGAAGAGTGTCGAAAGAGCAACAGCTGAACGGTTAATTCTAGTACACTATATGCGGGCTTCCAATGTGCGTGAAATTATCACCTTTATATACAACTTCTCCAGACAAGGAAAGCATTGCAGCAAGCCTATAATCTTGTTCAGATCAAAACTATTCATTTGGATATATAAGATCTTAACAGAATCCAGCACCATTGATAGGCCATCCATGGAGAAACTCTTCATTGAGCATAGAACATAATACTAGCACAAAATGTGTACTCCAAGATGATATATATATTATGCACAGAAATTTAAAATGCAGCTTATGGTTACAAGTGTAGATGATAATATAAAGTACCTGAAGAACTATGGAGCCAAACACCATATTGAAATGAGCACAGAGATCATGTATTACACCCAAGGTCTCCAGTTTAGGCGCAGAGAGGACGGTTATCTGCAACGGTAAATAACTAGAATCAAGGACCAACCTTTGAAGTGAAGGGGCATCTTGGATGATGAACTACCTTCCGTCAAAAGAAATTCCAAATCTTACAAGGTTAGGCGACTTTATTTGGAGACAACCGATTCTAACTGTAAAAACAAGCACCAAGCACTCCAGCGTAGGGCAACTGGAGTGGATGATGTTGTGCAATGAGGCCTCCGATATACGAACCCGCACAAGTGAAAGTTTCTTGAGAAATGGGAGTCGAAGGTTTAGTACCAGATTGTCTGGTAGGTAGCTTTGTGCAAAGGTGGCGGTGTGGAGAGAGGATAAAAACCCTGAGATGGACATCGGTGCTGAGGGCGCAAGTTCATGGCGTTCGGTATGTGGTATGTGATTTCCTGGGGAATAGTAGAACTCAAGCAGCTATAGTTCTGTGAATTCAGGGGATTCCAGCCAGGCGTCCACCGTGCAGGGCATGGTATGCTTGCTCAGGTAGCATGACGGGATGCAGAGGCTTTGAACGGAGCCCTGGTGGGAGGAGATGATGGCTCTGGGGATTTCAAAAACATTGAAGAGAGATAGCTGACGATAGTCGAGATTAAGGGGAACGGCGCGCCATAGAGGGCGCCACCGAATTGAGAGGACTTGGGTGCGGCAGCAATCCTTGGTGGGGAGAAGTGAGATGATCTCCCCAAGGATGGCGTCCGGGAGATCGCTGATGCGGTCCACCCGAGATTCTACGGGTTCCTGGGATCCGGTGGGGGCGGGGTCGCCGCTTCTCCCCGCGCTGCCGAGTGCGGGATCTACAACAGGCGTCGCCGCTGGCGGGAGCCTCATCTTCTTGGCGCTGGGGTCAGCCGACTCCATTTTCCTCGAGGGCGTCGCGTCGCGCTCACGGATTTGAGCAGAGTAACGAATGACGAGCCTAGTTGTAGTGTGAGCGAAGAAGAAGGGGAGCTGGGGGTTTTCTGTAGGAGTGAGGAAGAAGGGGAGCTGGGGTTTTCTGTAGGAGTGAGGTGAGGAATTTGGGGGTACGAGTGGAGCGAGCTGACGTGAGGTGGGTGGGAGCGAGGAGGAAGAAGAGCACCCAGGTTTTTGAATTGGTTTTACTATTTACTAGTGTGGATGGGCTGTTTTTTCTTGGGACCCGAGAAACAATTACTACTAGTACAGTGGAGACACTCTACAGCTACCCAGAAAAACAATTACTACTAGTACAGTGCAGACACTCTACCACTTCTGGCTCCTCCTAGGTCATTGAAACGTCTCCCTCTACTGAATGCCGTTATACTTTTATTCACCAACATGCGGGCCATGCAGCACACGGGCCCAAATGCCATCCACCAAATTAGAAGGCAGTATGCAGGCAGAGAGTCACCCCGGTCGTAGCGCTGTAGTAACGAGCCGTCGTATCACAAAACCCCACCTCCCCGCGGTCTAAGTTTGACAGATGAAGCAACCATCATTTCACTCTTCGCTGAATCCCCTTCTCCCTCACCGTCTTCATGAAAGGCAACACTTGCATCTGCCACTGTTCTTCTCTCTGAACGAAGGGAAGGTAAGCGGATCCGTGATGTTGGTATATTTTCGTTCAGAGGAAAAAAAAGAACTTATGCAAAGCAGTAACCGATCCTCACTCTTTTTTTGTTTCATTGTCATTGCGATTGTGTTTTCCTTTTAGTGGACTCCTAGTATTCGTCAGTTTCATGATGGACCAAGGAGAACCAGGCAAAGATCTGCCGATATTGGAGCAGACGCGGGAGGCTGATCCCCACGAGACAGAGAGCTCCAAGAAGATGGAGGCAACCACCGAGGCGACCCCAGATACTGAGATGGTCAACGCCCCGTTTGAGGTTACAACCCCCGTGGCACTGCAGGAGCAGTTTTCCCCCTTCGAGGATGTGTCCCCCCCCCCCCCCCCGCTGAGCTGCCCAAGGTGATTTCCTTCTTTGCCAATCTCGATTGTGGTTTTTCATCTAAGTATGTGGTGATTTTTTTTAGAAAAGGAAGTATGTGGTGATTAATAATGCACAATTTTATTAGCTTCGATGCCATGGTATACGTAGTGGTTTAAATAACTTGTGTTTCTTATACTGAAAAGTAATTCAGAATTTGTTTCTGTTTCAATTAGAGCCCTGATGCAGACAAGGATTATGTGGTTGTACATGTCACTCGCTATGAGGCGGACGACCTAAATATACGCACTGGGAAAACAGAGTTCTTAGGCTGTTGGATCCTGGAAGCCATTTGCGGTTATACCAATGAAGAGTTGTATTCCAGCCTCACTGTTGTCAGGCGTGTTGTCCAGGGTGTACTGAAGCACAAGAAGTTCAAAGCTACTCCTTCGTTTGTGAGGAATATTGTTCTTGTCAAGCTTACGCAGGAAGATGATGTGGCATGCCTCCACAAACAAGTTTATCAGTGGCAAGGCCACAAGGTTGTCTTCATGAAGGTTCACAGGATTGAGCTGCTACGGGACGTCCTCGATGATGTTCATGGCAAGGTCCGTCTTGTTTCCAGCCCAAATTAGATCGAGGCATGAAATAGTTGCCCCAGCTAGTGATTAATAGTAGTTTGGATTGTGTCTAATTATCCGAACCTTGCCTGTTATCAACCCCTCTGGGGCTAGTACTGTGTTTGAATCCGTCTATGGGAACTGCTGCTACTTTTGTGTGCTCGTGAATCATGTGAGAACCATCGTAATTTTTGCCGAAACAGATGCGTCCTCACTAGTTTTTTCATGAATATGGCATGGTAAGACATAAGTTGTCATGGTTTATCATACGAGCAGTGTGTGTTTTGACGAAATAGAGCACTCGTTCGAGAACCATGCGCCGACGTATAAGTGCTTGTAAACACTGTTGGTGCTACCCCACTTGTAAGCAGTTGTGCAAAACACGGTACATTGGCTCAGCTCGCTTCAACACTAGGCTATCGACTAGCTAACAATCAACAATCTATTGTCTGACATATAAGCAACTATGTATCTTGTTACAGTGGTTCATGTGGTTAATTGAGGCCATAATGTAATAAATTCCAAACGTTCACACGCTAGTCCAGCGCTCATGTGGAACACTCACATTAAACTCGTCTTCATAAAAAACTTGAAAAGCATAAGTTAAGCAATTTTATACATCTCAATGATTCATAGAACATAACAAACATATACTAGTTCACAGCAAAAGACAAAGTTGTGAGAAGGTTTACAAATCAGGAAAAAACAAGCAAGGCTTCTCTCTGAGCAAAGGGCCTCCCGGCAGGCTTAAATTTCCTGGAGTTCACTCTGGTTTTTTCTTGTTGCCACCATTCAGGGTTAGGTTCTCTCATTTCAGAATAACCAATTATAATTGTGTTATCAGCTGGAATGCTAAACTGAACCATGCAGTGTACTGACCAGCTGAAATGCTTGTGCATTCCACTAAACTTAAGCACCGCTATTTGCAGAAATAAGCAGACCACAATGCCTCTTGTCCGCGCACCTGGCCAAAAACCGGCCGTGCAGCCGTGCCAGCTAGTCCTTGGTCCATGGATGAACTGGTAGAAAGTGCATTCCGGACTAGGATGCAGTTGTTTTCGCTCGTCCCTGCACTGCAATCAGGAAGTAAAACGTACGAATTAGCTTATTTTAGATTGTGTTGGTCATTCTACCTTAGTTAGTACCAATGTAGGGATACCTTGAAGACGGGAGGTTAGACGACGGCAGCGAGGGATAGCCATCTATTTTGCGTAGTTGTACTAAAACTGAGGTGTGTGCTTTTGATTGCGAGGATAGAAACGATACGGAGACAGACATCCCAAAACGATATGGAGACAGACATCCCTGTTTGCGCAAATAAGATATACGGTTATTTAAACAGTGACAGATATTACTACTTTCCCCCGTTTCCTCTTAGAACCAAGTCCTAAATTCATGCTACAGCTTTCCCACTTTATTCCCTGTTTGAACCAACGCCTTGAGTCGACTGTATGAAATAGCTTTACTTCTAATCTACTACTACTATAATGCGGCAGTTTTGAAATTGGATTTACCACTCCATCTTCGGTTCTCCCACCCAAACAAGCATTGGCTCAAAATCCACCGTTCATTTCCCCTCTCATGCATATCACTGCCGTCCATCAAACAAAGGATGACATGATCTGACGGCTAAGAGCTGCCGGATTCGCTCCCGCTCCTTGTGCACATGGCCGACTCTGCTCTCAAGTAAACAAATAAAGAAGTCCCCATTGAATCTGGATTGCACCTACTAAAGTTGAGAAATGTCTAGAAAATGCTGCCACCTCCTCACATGCAAGTATGACAAGTTGGCAAATAGCTAGCACATTTTGGTTCCCCGTTCTCACCTGGGAAATAAACACTCTACTACTAACTAATTTTTTTAGATTACTGTAAAAATGGATTTTTTAGATGCCGCTATACTGCAAAGTTTACACTGTTCACATAACATAACATTGCATGGCTGATGCTAGCTAAAGTTTTATTCTGCTTCATCGAGAAATGCAATATTTTTATTATTCGCAGAAAAAGTGTAATATTTTATTTCAGTCATACATAAGCTATACCTCAAGCTAATACAGGACATGAGTGTCTGTCAGACTTAAATGACTTATTTAGTTGCACAAAATAGTCCATAAACATGCATGTAAACCGTCAAACAACTCTGGAACTATACATCAGTGGAGCCCAGGAAACAACATATAATAAAACTACAACTTTTATCTTGTAATCAAATTCTTACTTGGAACTCAGTTTGATTTGTGCAAGTGATTTGCTTCTTATTTCATAATAGTCCTTAGATCATGCAAACAAACACACTATGATATCTACTCAAGATACGAGTACCCATTTCTCTCTTTAAAAGAAGGTATATGAGTATCTATCATACAGAACATACGTGCAAAGCACGTGCCTTAGTAGAAGTCTAGGTGGCTTTGGAACAGCAGACGGAAGTAGAAAAGGATCCACACGAAGGGAGCTGGGGCAGTAGAGCAAGGCAGGTTTCGAAGGAATATATACCTGAGGGTCGTCGGCATGTCGCAAAGACGGTGTTGGGAGGCCGCATCTTGGCCACAATACCGCAGGGAGGAAGAAGGGGTCGGAGGCCCTCCCGAGCTGGCGCTCTCTCGGAGAGAACGGCACGGCCGCCTATCGGGACGCGCGGGCAGCCGTTGGTCTCCTCCCTCGCCGCCGACGATAGCGTGAACGATGCACCTACACCCCTGCCCCGGTCGAGGTTGTCCGGCCGGATTTGTGACCAGCCATGAGCTGAGAGAGAGCGTGGCCACCTATGTGTTGCTTAGATCTGGAGAGCATGAGAGAGTGAACGAGAGGAACCCTAGTAAAGCAAGCGCTAAGGCCCCTGCTTTTATATATAGTGGAGTGATTTTGTTGTACCAGCTTCAAAAAAATGCGCTCCTACGTGTACCCGCGAGTGGGTGTGAGAGAACTAGTGCGTGTGTGCTTCGTGAGAGTACAATATACTATGCCCAAAGAACGTTCGCCCAAGAGTAATGGTACAAGTGTGTGACGTGTGAGCTAAAATAAAATGTGCGTGCCGTATTTTGTTTTTTAGAAGTTTTGAGGGTAGGGTGAGAAGAGCACATATGTGCGTGACGTCTACCTGCAGATAGACGGTGGGTGCGACGTGCAAGTCTGTGAGAGGACTCGGGAGAGTCGTGACTCGTGAGGGTGCGTGTGCGTGAGAGAGAGGGGGGCACGTATCAATGCAATGCATGTGTCCGTAAATCATTATCCGACAAACGTTCACCACAAGCCTTTTCCCGACGAATGCCGTAAGGAACGTTAGATCGGCATCCGACAGTGTCAGTTTTGCCATGTCATTTAACAGAACAGCCACTCCTCCTACACACAAATCTTCCACGTGAGTGTTAGCAACAGCCGTATGCTCCCTCCATTCCGAAATGCAGTGCATATAGCTTTATTGAAAATTCGAACCTCGCAAACTTTTACCGAGTTTTCATGTACCAAATTGCACATGTAGAATACCATGTATATATCATTTCATTCATCTTCGAGATGTAACTATAAAGTTTTGTGAGGAGTCTACAAAGAAAGACCATCGTATCACCCGCAGCAATTTCAAGCAACCTTTAGTGTCGAGGAATATCATAGGAACTCTATATGATATGATTTTTATAGGATTTTTTTCCTTTAGAGCCAATTGGTTCATAGGAATAGATTCATATACTCCACATTTCAAAGGAAATAAACATGATATCATTTCTATAGCTTTAGAGCCACTTGGTTCATATGAATGGATTCCTATACTCCCTTAATTTCAAAGGAAAATAAACATTAGCGTATATTCAATAGAAAAGTTCCTATGATATGAACCAAATTACATCTCTTTTCTAATCCCTCCTCATAGGAATTGAGAAACATGTCGTCTCTATATTCAATAGAAAAGTTCCTATGATGTGAACCAAATGACATCTCTTTTCCAATCCCTACTCATAGGAATTGAGATGCTCCATGTCATCTCTTTCCCTACAACTTCCATGTATACATCTTCTATTCCTAAATAGATAGTACAACCCACTAGTAGCTTTTTTCCAAAACATGCAACTATGGCACAAGAACTATATAGTGTGCCAATAACTTTGAAAGATGGTCGCTGGATGAAACTAACCCAACAGTGCAGAGATAGGCAAATCCGAGCACTACTGGCCGTTGGATATCATCAACATTCCACCAGATCTGCCACATGTACAATTTAGAAGACTCCATGGTTGAACTTAAGCATAATGCACAAACCTCAAAACACAAGCACTTCTCCTTTGTTCTAGAATCTTCTGTATCATAATTGATTATTTTTTTCTAAATGAATTGCCATTATTTGTTTTTTACTTTATGATTTACTCCCTCCGTTCCAAAATAGATGACCCAACTTTGCACTAACTTTGTACAAAGTTAGTGCAAAGTTGGGTCATCTATTTTGGAACGGGGGGAGTACAATGCACAACCCCATGAATCTTAACATTTTTATAAAACTTATTGATTTTGAATGAGATGAACTATAAGAACTAAGCGAACATCTACGTCATGCATATATGACTCAGAGCTTTACATCATATAGTGTGTATTTATTCATAATTTGGTTTCGAAATATCATGCGTTCAATACATGTGTACCTTACTAGTTTTGAGTAGAGTAGCAATTTCACGCGGCCTCGGGTATATCAAAATGCAGGGCCCATGCATCATTGCCTTTCGGTCGAACCTACGTACACAATTTTTTGTACGTACTATATCTCCACTGGTCCCCGAGCCCAAAATGTTGCCTCGTTCCCGTAAAACCAAGCGGCCCACACATATTTAAGGCGTCAGCTCGAACCTGTTTACTACGACGTGGCACCGCACACCGTAGTACTCCTACAAACCCTACCGCCGCACTCATCATCGGTTTTCTTCAAGAGGACGAGGGAGAAGCCGATTTGTAGTGGAGGCGCTTTCAAAAGAGAGGATCTGTAGTGGAGACCCCTACCCTAGGGTGCCCTAGGTAGCTGCCGCACGCATCATTGTTTTCTCTTTTCTTTATGCTCTTGCGCCCTAGAGTGAAATGATGGTTGCTTCATCCGTCCAGCTTAATGCGGGAAAGGTGGGGCTTTGTGATTTGACCCCTCGTCGCTCATTTTCTACTACTACGGCGCTACGACCGGGGTGCCTCCAATTCCAACCGCTGCTCCGAACTGTAATTTGATGCATCGCACGTGGAACAAGACGGTGGATGACCCACATGTCGGCCAAAGGGGTCCTGTTAAGTGTGTCGCCATTTTGTGTGTGGACTGACCCTGCTTGAGTTGCTACGCCAACACGACAGGAGCAGCCTACCACTTGGTTTTGCTCCTTGGTGAATCCCGACTATATTGATCAAAAAAGATACGTGCTGAACTACCCTCTCTGTCTCGGTTTTTTTATTTTTAGGCGTGTCGGTTTATAGGGCCTGCACGTAGTTCTAGGTCATCCATTTGACTAACGAAATATGAGTTACTATGTCACAAAAAGTATATCATTGGATTCTTAAGCGGATGTAATTGTATTTAAAAGTCGAGGGCGGGGCTTTTCCTGCGCGGTAGGCGGCGGGGCAGTTCCGCCTAGTCGGTTCAACAGAGACGCGAGAAGACGAGGGAGTAGACTGCTGCAAACGTAGCGCTGTGTGATTTGACAGCGAGTTACTGCTGGACAGGTGGGGCCCCGTGATTTGACTTGCCATTATCATTTTAACTGCGGCGTTATGACCGGTGTGAGTCTCCCAGATTCCTGACCACCTCCATACAGGTGCCTCTCCCAATGCTCCACCATGTAGTAGAGGCTCGCTCTTGCATGAGAGCCCACTTCTCCACTTTTTCCTTGCCTCTCTTTCCTCCACATATGCAAAAATTCCATGTAAAGCGAACTATTGTACTTACTTTTACTTGCTCCTACAGGTGCTTAAGCTTTCCACATAAGCATAAAGTCTAATGTGGCAAGTTAATCAAGAAGAGAGAGACTAGTTTGGTGACCCAAGGAAGAAACGGTGCTAAGCACGTGTACCTAGGTGAAAAGAAAATTTTGAGTCTATAGCTAATTAAATGAAGCAAACTTAGCAACACCATTTCATTGGAAGAGGTCACTCCTTCGCAAATGCAATAAATACACGCGCTTAGCACCGTTTCTTCCTTGAGTACGAAGAAAGAGATAGAGAGGAGTAAAAATACACTTATAGCCAACCTTGTTGTAGTATGAGTGACTAAGTGATGACTATGTATGACATGCCAACATCAGATAGCCTAACGCACCGTGTTAAATCTCCAAGGGCGCGACCGCGCGAGCGACGCGACGGTCGTGGTAGGCGCGACCATGATACGGGCTGCTGGCAGCCCTTGGATCTGAGATCAAACGGTCGCATGCTAAGTTGCTGAAAATTTGCAGAATAACCCTCCAGGATAGGATATTCACCCATAGGTCTAGAATCACGCCATGCAACCGTTCGATCTCAGATCCAAGGGCTCTCGGAAACCCGTATCATGGGAGAATGGAAAGCCACTACCCTGCAGTTCGCACGCTGGCAGTTTGCTCCTACTCGTCCCCGCACGTCCTTCAATACTACGGCGGTTCGCTCCTAGTCGTCCCGTCCATTCACATTACGGCAGTTCCACTAATCCTAACCCTCCTCCCAAATCCATGGTGTCCCAAATCTCCATGATCGGTGGTGAGTACAAGGTTAGAACCATCACCGGCGATGAGTTCGACGTCATCTACACCCGTTCTTCCGGGACGGTGAAAGGATGCCTTTCTCGCTTCAGACGCATGTTCGAAAACTCAGATGATGATTGGGTCATTGGGCTAGATGTTGAGTACACAACAGTCCTAGGACGAGAGAAGGATCTAAAGGACGAAGAGAGGAAGAAGCCCGCCGTGATCCAGGTTTGCATGCATGACTTATGCTTGGTCTACCACATATGCCATGCCGACGTTGAGTGCCAGGATTTTAAGGACTTCCTCGGGAGCAACCTAGTCAAATTCGTTACTGTGGACTTTGGTAACCACAAAGAAATCCTGGGTCGGATAGGCCTCGTTGTAGGCAACCCCTTCAACCTCCAGAAGAATCGGCTGGTGCCCTCTCATCAGCCTTCAATGCTGACCCTGGCAGGAGCCATGGTTCATCCTTCATACGGTAAACTGGTGAAACCTCCATACACGTTTCATCGTCATGCATGGCAGCGGAATATACTAGATATAGACCACATCCAGTACGCTGCAATGGATGGCTACCTTTGCTTCAATATCTACAAGGGTTCGATGAAGAGCAACAGCCAAGTGTGCGGTTCAAGCAAAGAAGTATCGGCCAAGAGGAAGAGGGACAAGGACGAAGTCGAGGACGTGGACGAGGACTCCGAGTAAGGTGGCAGTGTCGTTGCTCATGGTGGTTCTAATGCAGTGTCTACCGGAATAGTTGCAAAGTTTAATTCCAGGTGTGCTTAATTTAATTTGAGGGGCATGTTGTGTTGAGCCCCCAGCAGAACTATGTTATGTTTCTTCTCGTTACTTTAACTCTTCAGTACGTACATACTAGTATTTCTTACATTTCATCTTTTAGTTGGTATAGTATTACCACTCGTTTCTTCACAATAAATACGTACAATATATATGGCCAACATCATATAGCCAGCAGTTTAGTTGTCAAAGAATTTCAGGGTGCTTAGTTTTTTCAAAGAATTCCAGGATGCTTAGGCCTCTTTTGGTTCATAGGATAGGATTATCGTAGGAATAGGAATTTTGTAGGAAATGAGATGACATGTATCTCAAATCCTATGAGTAGGAATAGGAAACGAGATGTCATTTGGTTGACACCAAAGGAATTTTTCCATTGAGTCTAGGCTCATTTTTATTTTCCTATAAAATGTGGAGGATAGGAACCAATCCTATGTAGGAATAAGAATCCATTCCTATGAACCAAAGGGCTCTAAAGGAAAAAATCCTATAAGAAATCCTATCCTCTAGAATTCCTATGAAATTCCTCCAAACCAAAGGAGGCCTTAGAGGGTGCTTGAATCCAAGGGACTTATTTTAGTCTGACTAAAAATAGTCTCTTTAAGAGGCTAAAGTTCCAAGCACCCCTGAAAGAGGGGCTAAAACTAGTCTTGAGACTAAATTTTTTTAGTCAGGGGTACCCCTACTAAAATGTGGATTAGTCCTCTCTCTACTCATTTAACTCCTCTCCTTTAACACAGGCAAGTTTTGGATTGGAGGGTTTGGAGGATAATAAATGCTCATTAACTTGATTTTAGCCTTTTTAGTATTTGGATCCAAGCATGGGTGAGGCTAGCATGTTTTAGTCCCACTACTTTTAGTCATGGGACTAAAACGTATCCAAGCACCCTCTTAGTTTTATTTGAGGGGTTGGTTGTGCTGGACACCATTATTGTGACTAGCCTTTTTAATAGTACTATATGCATAATTTGGCGACGAGCTCTCTCTATATGTACCACCTTTTTTTAATTTCAATTTTTGCTCCATGGCGCAATCCATCAATAGTACCACTGTACAAAAGTATACATTTTTAAAAAGGCTAGAGTACTGTTCATCACATATATAGCCAGTTAAATTCTCAACCTAGAACGATGTGCATGCCATGTAGTAAACCGATACGGAGGAAGTATAGTAAAAATGAGGTGATTTTACCGAGCGATCGGCGGGGGTGTCGGATTTCGGGTTCCAGCAGACCCTTGAGGTTCGAACACTGGGGTGCGCGCAGAGATTTCGCCTCCTACCTACCTGCACCCCTCCGCCATGCTAGGATCTAAAACTAAGGAAAGAACAACACAAGAGACCCAGGGTTTATACTGGTTCGGGCCACCGTTGTGGTGTAATACCCTACTCCAGTGTGTGGTGTGGTGGATTGCCTCTTGGGCTGATGATGATGAACAATACAAGGAAGAACAGCCTCGCGAGGGTCTGTTCTTGGCTAGGGCGATGAACTGCTCGGAGGAGTTCAGTCACCTTTCTCTCTCTCTCTGCTTCCGACCAACCGAACCAAACCCCCTTGCTATGTGGGTGGCTAGTCCTATTTATAGAGGCCCTGGTCCTCTTCCCAAATATCGAGCGGGAAGGGAGCCAACAATGGCGAGCTAATTTGAAGGGGGACAGCAAGTATCAGCTATCCTGACAAAAGTAGTCTTCGCCTGTGCAAAGCTCTGGTGATGACGCCGTCTTGGGCTCCATAGTGACCTCCATCTCGTAGTCCTCCTAGTCTTTGTCTCGTTGCACCGAAATGGCAACCTTTGCCTGATGCCTCGGTACTCCGCGGCTGCGCTGGCCCCCTTTGCACCAAAGAGGAAAGGAGGACGCTGCGCGGGCTGGCACCCGCCTGGCGCCCTGAGTCGTCATGGCTTGCGTCACGGGCACCTCGTGAGGTACCCCACCTTGATCTCTCCGCCTCCTCGTGAGCCAGCCTGACGAGGTCGTGCCTCAGGAAGCTCCGCGACGTCCGCCCCGCGAGGCTTGGCCCCTCGCGAGGGTCTTGGGTTTGTGTTGGTGAAGACGGGCCGTGCTGGGCCCCCCCTTGAGCCACGCCGCAGGCCGCAGGCAGGCAAGTCTGGGGACCCCCATTCCCAGAACACCGACAGTAGCCCCCAGGCCCAAGGCGCGCCCGGACTTGGCCGTGCAGGGAGGCGGAAGGGCAAGAGCGAAGCGCCGCGGGCCCTAACAGCCTGCGGCCTTGGGCGCCGCGTGGCAGTTGACTGGACGTGGGCGCCTTAGCAACCGCGCGAGTTGATAAGGGAGTGGCATCTGCCTAGGCCCTGCTTCCTGCTTTCCCCGGTTGCTGCTCAGATCCCCTTTCTTGCGCCTCTCCTTCCTCCTTCTGAAATTTCCAGATCTGCTCTGACCGTGCGACCTAGGAAGCCATGGCGCCTCGCCAGCCCCCGGCCGCAGCTTGGTACTCATCCGCCCTGGACCCGCCGAACGTGTCGAAGGCGAGCCTTGCCCGGTTGCGCCAGATGATGACGGCGCGGGGCATCGACGGGGCGAAGGTGTTCAAGGCCAGCTCCGCCACCCCTGAGGGTCAAAGGAGCACCTTCTATCCGCTCTTCGTAAGTGCCATTGTTGCTGGCCTGGTGCCTCCCTTCTCCGAGTTCTTCTTCTCTGTCCTCCGCCATTACAAGCTACAGGCCCTGCATCTCCATCCCAGCTCCGTCCTTCTCCTGGCAATCTTTGCTTATTATTGCGAGGCCCACGTTGGGGTGCAGCCCTCAGTGGCCTTGCTGCGCCACTACTTCTACCTCCGAACCTCTCGCGGTCCTGCTTCCGCGTGCGCGAGCTTCATCGCGTACGGTGGTGCCATTGCCATCTCGAATCCTGGGAAAAGGATTGAGGGCTTCAGGAGCAAGTGGATCTTGGTGGATGCTGGGTGCATCCACCCTCGGCTGATCTTGCCCACGGAGCAGCCCACGAGCTCCAGCGACTGGGGTCGAGCGGAGCTCGCGGATCCCCGCGCGAAGATGGTGTTGGAGAAGATGGATGCGGATCTGAGGCCGACCGACATGGCGGCGGCGAAGCTGACCGGCGCGTTGCTGCTGAGGGAGTTCCTGGAGCACCAGCTGGCTCCGCTTCGGCAGTACTCACTTCCAATGTGGAGGCCCTGTCCGAGCCCTGTGGCCTTGGCCGACAGAGACCTCGCTGCGGTTCTCCAATCTCTGGTGGGGGGCAATGTGGCGAGGCTGGAGGGCGCTCCTACGCCTTTGTTCCTCCGCGACGACTGGGAGCGGGTGGTGAAGTCCATGCACGTCTTCAACGGGGAGGGGCCCGTGCCCCTGGAAGCTCCCGAGGGACCGGTGGACGTGCCCTCCGACGACTCCAGCGAAGAGGAGGAAGGCGGGGAGCGGGGAAAAGGGCCTGACTCTGAGGCGACTAGCGGAGAGTCGAGGGCTCCCCTCCCCCGACGCAGGTCCCGCGCTCTCCGCCTCTCTCCGAGCGATGACGATGAGGATGATGACGAAGACGACGACAAGGACAACGACGAGCAGGACGGCAGGAGCTCGCCCCCGATCCCGAAGAAGGACAGGACCGGGCTGATCTCCCGCGGGTCTCCCCCGGCCCCGGGGCGAACCGCAGATGCACCTTCCGCCTCCAAGCTTCCCAAGGTTGACCCTTCCAGCCGGCTTTCAGGCTTCAAATTTGGCCGGAGGCCGCTTGAGCTCACTGGCGACGACCCGTAAGCATTCGATTCTTGTCTTTATCTCTTGCTCTGCTTCTGAGGCTTGATGTCTGCATTCTTTTGGATAGGCTGGCGCCCGCAGCAAAGAAGCCGAAGGGGGCTCCCGAGGTTCCATCCGTGGCGGTTCTTCTGCCTGCGAAGGAGGGTGACCGCGACGCACAGGCTTCTCCTGCCTGGTCGTCCTCGTGAGGCCGGGCTGAGCCGGCTGGGGCGAGCTCAGCCCCCACGGCCCAAGTGGCTCCTGAGGTGCTCTTGCCTGCCGCCGCCACTACAGCTGTCGGGGCGCGGCAGACTCCGCCTCAGGATGTCGCGACTGCGCTGCAGCCTTCTCCTCCTACTCCACCGGCCGCTGTCTCTCTGACTCCTTCTGCCGTTCTGGATCGTGCTGCTGCTGAGCTGGACCGACTGCGGCAGGATCTTCTTGGCGCCGATCCCCGCTTGGTGGCCGGGCGTTTGGAGCTGGCTTCTGGATGGGTTCGCTCCGACGCTTCGGTTCGGGCGGCGCTGGTCCAGGCCTCGACGGCATGCGACGAGGAGAAGCAGGCCGTCCTTGAGGCGAAGGCTGCTCGTGATGCAGCCCTGGGGGAGGTGGTCGATGTCCGTGGTCGCTGCAAGGCGCTGGAGGACGAGCTGCAAGGCCTGCGGGATCAGCTCGCGAAAGAGGTCCGCCTCCGCCAAGAGCAGGAAGAAGGCGTGAAGGCTCGCGAGGCAGCCGTCGAGGGCCAGGAGGCCAAGCTCAGGAAGCGCCACGACCGCCTAGGTGTGTTGGAGCAGGAGTTGGGGGCGAGGAAGGCCGAGCTAGACGGCAAGGCCCTGGTTCTCGCCAAGGACCGCGCGGCCTTCACGGAGTTGGAGGCGAAGGCTCGCTCCTCGCTGAGGATGCTTTACGATAGCGGCCTGGAGAGCCCGTTGGCTGGCACCGAGGACGGCCCCGCCAAGCTGCTTCCCTTCCTGGTTCACGCTCTTGAAGATGTCGCCCTTGGCCTTGGCCCCACGGCCGAGGCCGAGGCGCGTGTCCTGTCTTCTGCAGCACTGACGCGGGTCCTCACCCACATCTACCTTCGCGATCCCGGTGTCGACCTCGACGGCCTGCTGGAGCCAGTGAGTGGTGAGCGTGCCGCTGCCGCTGCCGAGGCCGTGAAGTGTCGCGTGGAGGCTCTGCTGGGGAAGTTCCGAGCCTTCAGCACCAAGCCGGAGCAAGGCGCTGCCGACCCCGCTGCTCTGTGAGGCGAACCCACTCCGCGCTGCTCCCCCGCTGACAAGTGACTCTGTCGTGGCTCCTATCCGGCTTTTAGTTCCTGCACATGTATCATGCCTCGGGGAGGCGTTTAAACTTGCGTTTGGCATTGAGATAACAGTGTGGACTGTAATATTTGCTTTTGAACTCCTTGAAATTTGCGATTTTCCTTCCTACTTGCTTATGTTCTACGCCGGCAGAGCCCGGCCCCGCGCGTACCTCACCCAGCAATAGTCCCGACCGGAAACCAGGACGGGACCAAGGAGTGAGGGGCTACGTGACAAGTTAGGCTCCTGAGTCGCGATGCTCAGGAGTCCCCCTTGGCGCACGAACAGCAAGTAGGGAGGTGTGATGCGGGTGGATCTACCGTTCTACGTCTGCAGAGCCCGGCCGCGCGCGTGCCTCACCCAGCGATGGTCCCGACTGGAAACCAAGACGGGGCCACGGAGTGAGGGGCTACGTGACCAATTAGGCTCCTGAGTCGCGATGCTCAGGAGTCCCCCTTGACGCTCAAACGGCAAGTAGGGAGGTATGATGTGGGTGGATCCACCGTTCTACGTCTGCAGAGCCCGGCCGCGCGCGTGCCTCACCCAGCGATGGTCTCGACCGGAAACCAGGATGGGGCCACGGAGTGAGGGGCTACGTGACCAGTTAGGCTCCTGAGTCGTGATGCTCAGGAGTCCCCCTTGATGCTCAAACGGCCTTCGTACCTTGGCTCCGCTCGGGGAGAGACGCGCGACGAACCAGGCCCGGGGGGACCTGGCTGGGCGGCGTGCGTCTGGGTGTGACCCAGGCGCAGCCCCCGTGCCCAGCCCCCTCGCGCTGCACTCCCGAGGGGAGGCGTTACGATGAGGCTAGACACTGAGCTCTGGGCTCCCTGAGGTTGATGCGGCCCGGGGGCCACCCTCAGTTGTTTATCACTAGCGCGGAGCATAGTGCTACCATATGTGTATGGGCATAGCCGCTCCTCGGCAGTGTCGTCAGCCAGCACGGAGCATGGTGCTTCCACTGGTACGTGGGAGGGGGCCCCCCTCCGGGAGGAGCCCCCGGGGTGTGTACAGCCCCGCCCTGACACGTGGCTAGCACGGTAGGGCCTGGCGAGGTGTATCTGGGCACCCGTGAACCAGCGCGGGACTCACGGGGCCCTACCTCTAGGCGGGTTGCGCCTGGCACTGGGCCTTATCTTGTGATGTGTCCCTGCAAATTTGGTTAGATGCCTGCACTCTACGTCCTCGGGTCCCGGCCCTCGAGCTGGTCTCAGCCATCGCTGGTCAGGTCGCGATGCCGTGGTCAAGGCCAGAGGGTGAGGGCTGGAGAGCCAGTAAGAGCCCTGAGTCGCGATGCTCAGGTACCCCCCCCCTTTAATGTGCAAGTGGTCGGCATGGAGAAGAAGAGGTGCCGTGGACCGGCATCAAATAATCAAGCATGGTGGGTTTAACGCATAATCGGAAACAAATGCAAATGGGATACATGCCACTGGGGCCTGGCCCGAGAGGCTTGGGGATCATGCAGCCCAAGGGGCGCCCCCAACAAGGTAAGCTAACGACGCGAAATAAAAAGGGATACACGCCGCAGGGACGGACCCACGCGGCCTGGGAATAATGCAGCCCTAGGGGCGCTCCCAGTTGGAAGTAAAACTCAAAAGATGTCACCTGATGATGTTGAAGACGAAAGGGTGTTGGTGTAGCAGACTCGGTGGGCTGCGGAAGCTGATCCTCATGAGCCCCCAGGCCCAGGGGCCTCGGGAGGCTCTGGAGGCGCTGGCAGATCCTCGCGGGCCATCTCCATCTCTGCCAGGGCAGCGGAACGCCTGGCCTCTCGTGCCTCCGTGATGCCCCTCATGAGGCGCTGATACGCGTCAGCCATGCTCGGCAAGCCTTAAGGCATGCGAACGCAGCTGTGGGGTGGACCTCCGCAGCGCCCCACTCGCGAGGGCCAGAGGCGCTCCAGGGAGGTGACTCGGTTGAGCCCTGGTATGTCGATGCAGATGCGCAGCCCACCATCCTCGCCTGGATGGGGAGCCACTGCTGGCAGGCGGCGGCCGCCTTTCATGACTCTCGACTCTTGTAGCTCCTAAATGACCTTGCTGACAAACTCCTGAGGGTCTGGATCTCCTTGCCTTGCTCCTTCTTGAGGGAAACGTGCTTCAAAACACGCCTCCACGTGGTGCCCAAGCGCCTCCCTCGTGACCCTAGCTAGGTCAGTGGCCCTCCAGGGGAGAGCCCCCGAGCCCTGCCTGAAGAGGGCGCCGGGCGCGCTTTCCTATGCGATGGAGGGAGGTTCCCCCTGGGCAGGCGCGGGCCCAGAGGGGCCTTCCTCCTGAGTGGTCGGGCCGGACGATGTCTTCTTCTTCTTAGGGGCGGTCTCGGGAGGCCTCCTGCTTCCACGATCCGGGTCTTCCAGTGACGCGGCCTGAAAGGCTCGTTCTAGGGAACACACCGCGTCCTTCTCTTCACAGGGCACCGTGATGACTCCGCCGCTTCCTGGCATCTTGAGGACGTTGTAGCCGTGGTGAGTTACGGCCATGAACTTGGCTAGCGCTGGGTACCCAAGGATGGCGTTGTATGGTAGGCGAATGTGGGCGACGTCGAAGTCGATGAGCTCGGTGCGGTAGTTGTCGCGTGCCCCGAAGGTGACAGGGAGGCGGACCTGCCCAATCGGGACCGTGGAGCCGTCGGTGATACCGGAGAAGGGCTTGGTTGGCTGAAGCTGGCTGTAGGGCACTTGGAGGTTGTTGAATGTTTCCACGGACAGGACGTTGAGCCCTGCCCCGCCATCGATGAGGGTCTTGGTGACCACCACGTTGCTGATGATTAGGGAGAAAAGCATCGGGAGAACTCCGGCTGTAGCCGCACACTTGAGCTGATCTGCTGAGCTGAACGTGATGGCGCACGCCGACCACCTGAGAGGGCGAGTGGCTTCGAGCCTGGGGAGGACTGCGTTCACTTCGCGGGCGAACTGCTTGAAGATGCGTTGAGAGGCTGGGGCTTGAGCCCCGCCCAGGATGCAGGCGATCACGCGCGGCTCCTGGAAGCCCCCAGCCTCCTCGTCCTGGTGGCGGTCCTCGTTTCTCCTCGGCTGCGGCGGCAGCGGTGGGAGGCCTGCGTTGCCTTGCGGACGATCCTTGCTAGGCTGATCCCTCCAGTCTCCCTCGCGAGGCTGATCCCTCCATCCTCTCTCGCGAGGCGGGTCTTGCCAGCGATCCTCGCGAGGTTGGTCGCGCCACCCTTGGCGCGGGCCACGGTCTTCCCAGCGTCCTGCGTTCCTTCCTCCTCCTCGACCGTAGCCCCGGTCACCACGGTCGGGGCGACGGCCGATCCTTCCTTCTCACACGGCTCGGAGTTCTTGACATTCGTTGGTGTTGTGGGTGTGGAGGTCGTGGTACACACAGTACCGGCTGCCCTTGGAAGGTTCGGGCTGATCTCTGCCCGGCTTGGTGTCTGGTTCCGCCGTGAGCACGGCAGCCCCCTTGCGCTTCACATCCTTGGCCTTGAGCTTCTTCTCTTCTGGGTCTGCGGCATGCAGCTCGAGGAGGGAGAGACGCCCTTCCTCAGCCCTGGCGCACTTGTTTGCCAAGTTGAACAGCCCCAAGGAAGTGCACAGGTCTTCATGCATCACCAGCTCCTCCTTCATCTTGACGTAGCGCACGCTGTCGGAGAAGGCTGAGATGATGGCCTCCTCAGTCACCTTCGGAATCTTGAGGCGTGTGTTGTTGAAGCGCTGGATGTACTTCTGCAGGGTCTCCCCGGGTTGTTGCTTGATGCGGCGCATGTTGCTCACCGCGGGTGGCCGGTCGCGAGTGCCTTGGAAGTTGGCGATGAAGCGGGTGCGCATCTCGTCCCAGGAGGAGATTGTGCCTGGAGCCAGGTTCAGGAGCCAGGTGCGGGCCCCGTCCTTGAGCGCCATGGGAAACTAGTTCGCCATGACCTTCTCGTCTCCGTTGGCAGCTTCGATGCCCAGCTCGTAGAGCTGGAGGAACTCCACAGGGTCGGTCGTGCCGTCGTAGCGAGGAAGCAGGTCTGGCTTGAACTTGCCGGGCCACGCGACGCTGCGTAGTTCAGTGGTGTAGGCGCAGCAGCCTGCTGTGGCCACGGGAGGCCTTGGGTGACGGAGAGCCTGGTCTTGCATGTCCCCACGCGCTGCAGCTGAGAGCAGCGCGGCGTCTTGACGCGCGGGAGCAGGAGCATGGTCGCGACGTGCTGGAGCAGGGAGCGCCCGGGCAGCTTCTGGCGGGCGTGGGACTTCTTGGCAGCTCTGTTCTTGCTGCGCTGGCGCCTGACGGAGCGGGTTCCGCCCAGGGGCCACGCGCCTTGGATCCATGGCGTCTTCTTGAGGAGGAGGCGGCCGGGGCGCCGCCGGAGCCTCGTCGCCCGCGCGGGGCGGGGTGCGGTGCAGCGGAGCGGACGGCGCAGGAGAGCCCCCCGCGGCGCGGACGAGCTCGGCGACGCGGTCGAGCCATTCTTCGTAGACGTCATCGACGGGACGGTAGCGCAGGAGCTCGTTTGCCGCGATGAGCGCAGCCCGAGCCTCCATGGGCGCGCAGAGCGCGCGGGACGAAGATCCAGCCGGGGCGAACGAGGGAGTTGCGGTGCGGCCGTCTTGCCGCACGGATGGATGCTGGGACGATGCTTGCCGCTCGTCCCCCGCCGGGCCGGTGGCAGCGTTGACGGCAGGTGACGGCGAACGGCGTGGATGCCCGCCGACAGGGGCCGCCTGGGCGATGCGGGAAGCGAGTGCGGCCTGGCGCTCGGCGTGGGCCCGACGAGCGTCAGACATGGGCGTGATGGTCGGAGGAGAACAGGGTGGTGGAAGACGAATTCCGGCGCACCCCTACCTGGCGCGCCAAATGTCGGATTTCGGGTTCCGGCAGACCCTTGAGGTTCGAACACTAGGGTGCGCGCGGAGATTTCGCCTCCTACCTACCTGCACCCCTCCGCCATGCTAGGATCTAAAACTAAGGAAAGAACAACACAAGAGACATAGGGTTTATACTGGTTCGGGGCACCGTTGTGGTGTAATACCCTACTCCAGTGTGTGGTGCGGTGGATTGCCTCTTGGGCTAATGATGATGAACAATACAAGGAAGAACAACCTCGCGAGGGTCTGTTCTTGGCTGGGGCGATGAACTGCTCGGAGGAGTTCAGTCACCTTTCTCTCTCTCTTTCTCTCTCTCTCTGCTTCCGACCAACCGACCCGAACCGAGCCGAACCCCCTTGCTATGTGGGTGGCTGGTCCTATTTATAGAGGCCCTGGTCCTCTTCCCAAATATCGAGCGGGAAGGGAGCCAACAATGGCGGGCTAATTTGAAGGGGGACAGCAAGTATCAGCTATCCTAACAAAAGTAGTCTTCGCCTGTGCAAAGCTCTGGTGATGACGCCGTCTTGGGCTCCATGGTGACCTCCATCTCGTAGTCCTCCTGGTCTTGGTCTCGTTGCACCGAAATGGCAACCTTTGCCTGATGCCTCGGTACTCCGCGGCTGCGCTTGCCCCCTTTGCACCAAAGAGGAAAGGAGGACGCTGTGCGGGCTGGCACCCGCCTGGCGCCCTGAGTCATCATGGCTTGCGTCACGGGCACCTCGTGAGGTACCCCGCCTTGATCACTCCGCCTCCTCGTGAGCCTGCCTAACGAGGCCGTGCCTGAGGAAGCTCCGCGTCATCCGCCCCGCGAGGCTTGGCCCCTCGCGAGGGTCTTGGGTTTGTGTTGGTGAAGACGGGCCGTGCTGGGGGCCCCCTTGAGCCACGCCGCAAGCCGCAGGCAGGCAAGTCTGGGGACCCCCGTTCCCAGAACGCCGACAGGGGGAGCATGGCCTGTCATGCGGTCCCATGTGTCATGATGTACCAAGGCGATGCGCGTGTCCCTCTTGAGGCAGAAGCAATACTAGTACGTGGTTTGAGATGATGGCGAACCGAAGTGTGAAATAATGGTTGCTTCGTCCGTCTGGGAAAGTGCGGCATTGTGATTTGACGTCTCATTGCTCATTACTACTACTGGGCCGATACGAGTGGGGTGCGTCCCCCCTGCTGTTCTGCACTATTATTTGGTGCTTTACACGTCGACCCGGTTGCTATATGTCCCACATGTCGGCGACAGGAAGTACAGAATTCATGAAAGGGAGCGTCGACGGAGGAGTATACTATGGAATTCATGAAAGGGAGCGACTTAGTTTTGGAAAAATCTGTTTTTACGGAGTATGTACCCACTAGGGTTTATAGGGACCATCTAAAAACATTCGTTTTTCCGTTTGATAAGTCTCAATTCTACTATACTAGTAGTAGTACCATTACATGTTGGATTTCGAGGTGCGTTAGATCACCCGACGCAAGCAGTGTCAAGAGGAAACTAACCAATGCATGTACAAGTTCATGGAAATTTAGTGGCCATTCATGCATTCGTTTTAATTAATGCCTCGGTAAACATAACTTCTTGAGAAAAACGAGCGTACTAATTACTTGTGCAGAATACGAAATTAATTTGACCACTCACCGTCTACCTTGGTTGGAGAAATTTTGAAATTGAGCCATAAACTAGAAAGGAGGGAGTAGTAACTTTTTTCTCGATTACTATTTGTGGCCTTGTATAGATGCAAAATGTATTTTTTTATAGTGGCCTTGTGTAAGTAAATGGAGGGAGTACTAACCAAAGTACGTAGTAGGGACGAGGAGTAAACGGAGGGAGTAGTAAAGTTTTCTCCTCGTGCTGCGAGCCACCGCGCGCGTGGGTGAGGGAGCGGGCGTAAAGGCGGTGTACTAAGCAAGCTTCTCCTCGCCTGTGTACTAGTAAGCAAGCTTCACCTCATCCTGCGAGCCACCGCGCCTGTGGGCGGGGGAGACGGCGTACTAAGCAAGCTTCTCCTCGTTCTGCGAGTTGACGGGACACATCAAAAGTACTCCAGTGTATAGAGCCTTGCATCTAAGGTAGGCCCCACATGGTTTGCCTCTTTTTTTAATTTAACATAACGCGTCAAGTCGCAATTTGTTTGTTCACCCGTGGTAGACGATCCTCCCTCCACCAAGTGGACAACCAGTACACGTGCCAAATTACCACGTGGGCTGCCTTTTTTGTACAGAAATGAGCTCCACCGTGTACCCGCGCGGGTGTGGTTGGGAAAGAGACGGGAGTACGTGCGCCGTGCGTGCACCTCTTCTCTTCGTGCACGTCCCCCACCTACGTGGGTGTGTGTGAGAGAGATACAAACCTAGACATAATGCGCCGTCCATCCCCATGCCTCCGCCCAGTCCGACCACCAGTCACCACCACGCCCCACTCCTCCTCGCCTTATCTCTCATCTTTCTCCCTCCATTTTTATATACAAGGGGCCACTATCAAAATTACAATTTGCAGATATACAAGGCCACTAACACTAATCGATGCAATATTAATGGTGTTTGCCTCATGGTACTAGCAAAGGAGGACATTAATTATCTCTTGCATGCATGCGGGAGTTTGTAAAAAAATGCATCTTGATGTTCCGTGCAATGCACAGGCATCTTGCTAGTCCATGAAAACAACACATGGCAAAATTCCACGGCTTGGGGCGGCAACTGGCTCCGTCGAGCGAGGGGAGGGAGGTGGATCAGCGAGCTGCATAGCTCGTATCCGGCGGGCTACCCAGCCGGCTTGGA
Source organism: Triticum urartu (assembly GCF_056163025.1). Classification (NCBI taxonomy): domain Eukaryota; kingdom Viridiplantae; phylum Streptophyta; class Magnoliopsida; order Poales; family Poaceae; genus Triticum; species Triticum urartu. Next base: position 482,917,368 of record NC_141876.1, on the reverse strand, counting down.
TGCGGAATAACTACTCTTCGTAAGCCATTGTAAGAGTGGACAAAATGGTGGAGGAGATAGGGGAGCGGCCCGGTCATGAACGGACGTGTGTCCAGAGTGGGTCTCTCGGCTTCCACACGGTCGGGTTTCATGGAGGCGTTTGAATGCGACACGGAGGCGTGTTCAGCCGGGCGTGCCGCGAGTGGCGCCCTCGACTCTGACCTAGGACACCGTGCCATTCTTCCACTAACATGTGGGCTCTTTGGGTGCATGGCATGCATGTCAGTGACCCAACGCAGGCAGCGCACAGCAGAGGAACCTTTGGTGGGCCAGGGCAGTCAGAAGCGGGCATTTCATAAACCGATGATTGTTCATTGAGTGTGACGTCATCTTTTTCATGTAGATAAGCCTACTATGTTGATAACCCGTTCGATACGTTGTGATTCATAAAGACCGCTGCAAACATCAATGTTCTGCTTATCACAGATAAGATTGATTAATACCCGTAACAATCCATGTCCTTAACAAAGGGTGCATGCACGTATAGGTTCAACGTGTGTCTTGCGTCGTGTGTTGTGTGCATGCAGGCGTGCGAGTGTTGCGTGCGTGCAAGGGTACGTTTCAGTGTTGCATGTATGGGTGCGTATGTGCGTGTGTTCGTGAGTGCATGTGTATGTGTCAGTGTTGCACGCCAGCATGCGTGCGTGTGTACATGTCAGTGTTGCACGCCTACATGCGTGCGTGTCTTGCGTGCGTGCATGTGTACGTGCGGGGTGAGGCTACACGTCAGTCGACTGACTTTTTCATCTCTGGTCATTAGATTTTCCAGCCATTGGATATGAAATCAAGGGCCTCCAGTTTATCATCAAACCCCACCCCCTTGAGCCGCTAGCCACCACCGGCCGAACCGCCAGCCCCCGCCGCCCGCGGCCGGCCCGCCCTCCCTGAAACCACTCATTTATTACCATTTTTGTCCTTCATATACGCGCTGATGGGTGGGCCCTATGGTAATGTGCGCTGCTGAATGTGGACCATTTGACTGGTCAATTGATCATGTTATCAACAAATTACGGAGCTATATGGTGAGCCAGTGACCGTATGATCACCCTAAAATGTACTCCTATTTTATTAACACAGTAAAGACTCAAACTACCATTTCTTTCTTTCATATACGGGCTGACAGGTGGGCCCCACGGTTACGCGCCCCGATGGTGCAACACAAGTTGCACCGCGTGGAACGTTTGACTGGTCAATTGATTGTGTCATCAACAAAATACGGAGTTGTACGGGTGAGCCAGTGACCGTATAATCATGATATGTATTTGTTTAACACGGTACAGACGCAAGGGCTCGTATATACGCGCAAGCACTCACCGCTATAAGCGCACACACGCGAACCCTACCCCTATGAGCACCTTCGAGAGAGTGGGCCAGCATATATGATCTTGAGATTTTACGAAGTCACCATAGGTGCCTCGTAGTCGAGTGGAACGTCTCCTCCCACTGAACGTACGTCGCCGGAAAATACTGAAATTAACACAAGATAAATGCGAGCACCGGGACTTTAACCTTGGTGGGCTCGAGAAACCACTGTCCTCTAACCATCCAACCACATGTTGGTTAGCACGACAAAATGTATGTGGTGACCGTGATGAGCTTATTCTGAAGTCCAGTGACCATATCGTGCTTTCGCTTCAAATACAATGACCGTAAGTGTCGTCAACAAAATACGGAGCACGCATCAAATGCAAAGTCCGTCAGTGTCATCAACAAAATATGGAGACATATCGTGAGCTAGATACCGTTGTACTATTGTATATGCTTATTTTCTTAGTGGCCGATTGCGTGTGTGGTGTGGCGGGCACATCATTTCTAGTTGTGGTGGGTCAACATGAAGACTCGTGGGTCGGTTCCATCCTGCGCCACATATAGGTTGGACCGAGACATGTTATACGAAGACCCATGTGGAGGACTCGGCGTACAACACGAAGCTACCAGAGTCGCGGTGGACTCTATCCCCACTGGTGATAAGCCGACTATATATGATTTGTAACCCTAGGCCCTTAGTATGTTATACAAGCTTGGGGGCTAGTTCGTCGATAGTACACACACACGCACAATGCCTGGTATTCACGTGTACTTTGTACACACCCCTATCACTAATATACAGTACCAGGAGTAGGCTCTTTCTTCAACTGCAATTGAATTCTAGCATGTGCATGTGTTTATTTCATATAATCGATCCATAGAGTGAGAGCAATTTGAAATACAGGCAATGGATGCTTTTGCAATTCATATATAAACATTAATTAGTGCACTCCATGTTGTTAGTGTGAAGCACTTTATACATTTGTCACTTGCATGGATACATTCCAAATTGCTAGCGACGAAATAGAATACATGTCGAATTCAACATAAAGGGGGGTTCGAAGATTTGAATTCATAGGAAGTGCATTCATCTATTTGAACCCGAGATAATGGCATTTGTAAATCAGATGTAAAAGGGGGCATCAATCTTTGTTGTGAGTTTGAACATGCTATATATATTCATATGCATATCTAACTTTTTTTGCAACCAAGGAGATTATATCTGGAACCATGCATGAACTGAGGTAAGTTGCATATTTTTTAATATATACTCATGTACAATGTATATTCAAATGTACCCCCTCCATTCCAAAATAATCGTAGCTTTAGGATTTTCAAGAGTAAAGATTTGTGAAGTTTGACAAATCCTGAAAGTTCAATTCAAGAGAACCGAAAACGTTAAATGCTTCTACTCCCAAATATTGAACGAAGTGCCAAATTGGCCTCTGGTCACCCAAAACCGCGCGAGACTAATGTTTTGGTGGTAGGAAATTACTGTCCTATCTCTGGCCCGTGTAGCCTATCGGCCCGATGTCCAAAGGTCTAAACCGGGGTAGGTTTGTAACTTCACCAAGACGCCAGAGAAGCATTCATACGCCCTGGGCGCCTACCCATGCGCTCGGCCGAAATCTATCCCGCCCACATTTGGGACACCTGACATGACTGTCCTACCCCCAACCCGCAATATGTCCGAAATTTTAGATGGGGGGAAAGTTTGTAACTTTCCCCAAATTTCAAACAAGCGCGTCTCAAACTAAAACATTGTTCCCCCTTAGTTCCCCGCCTCCCTCCGTTTCCCCATTCATACTCCGTGGGCGTGAAAATGCCCTCTCCACCAGCCGCGAAACCCCAGCCTCCTCCGTCCTCCACCCCATAGCGGCCAATCCACCGCCGCCCTCCTCCATCACGCCGGAGCCGGTACCCCGACATCGTCGTCCAACGCAACCGCAACCGCAACGCCCTCAAGGACTTAGCAGCTGAAACAGAGGCAGAGCTGCCTCCACAACACCGACGCCGACATGCGCTGACGGTGTCCTGGACTAGGGGGTACTCACCATGTCGTCTCCCGATCTATTAGATTGGGCCGAGGCCCCCATGGCCGTATACTCATGGGCCAGTTCGGACAGCTGCTGCATACAAGGAAGATTCCACAAGACTTGGTGATCAAGACAAAGACTCCACCCCACCGGCGTATTCGGCTAGGACTCTTGTTAACCTAGGCCTCTGGTGCATTATATAAACTAGGGCCAGGCTAGTCGATACAATATACAACATATATACATACAATCATACCATATGCAAGCTTCTAGGGTTTAGCCTCTCTGATCTTATGGTAGATCTACTCTTGTACTACCCATATCATCAATATTAATCAAGCATGACGTAGGGTTTTACCTCCATCAAGAGGGCCCGAACCTGGGTAAACATCGTGTCCCCTGTCTCCTGTTACCCATCGATCCTAGACGCACAGTTCGGGACCCCCTACCCGAGATCCGCCGGTTTTGACACCGACATTGGTGCTTTCATTGAGAGTTCCGCTGTGTGATCGACAAAAGGATCGATGGCTCGCCTGCAGATCAACTGCGACTTTGGCATCTTCGTCACCAGCTCGACTGGTCACCTTGGTTCGACCAAGAACTGCGCCCCGTGTTCGGATCACCATGTTCGGACGAGGGCCTTCATCAAACATCAACTCCGATCTCTATCAAGATCATGGAGGAATCATCCATGGAGCTCGGGGGCTCAACGTCAACATTGCCCTCAAGCGACCGAGCTGTTTTTCTGGACAGCGAACTCATATCTGCCGCCACCACCTCCTCGAGTATCGCTTTGACGATCGCTTTGGTGGAATTGTGCGGAATTGAGTCTACAACAACCCTGGAAAATTTCGTCGAGTTTCGATGGAGAATTCTCTGGCAATCCACGATATACCGGAGCCCTGTCAAATCTGGACGGGAATTTGGATGAGTTTAGGGCGTGGTGTCCAGCTTCTAGCTCGGACGTCCTTTGGAAGATCCAACTGTTGATCGGCTGCAGAATTCCTATATCTACCACCTCTCAAAATTGCAGCTCGATCCGACCGTCCAAACTCCGGGAACCTTCCGATTAGTGCATCACTTTTCGGATCTATTTTCTACGCGAAAACGAATCCGACCCGAGTTCATCTTTTTTATGAACGGGATTTCGGACATCCCTTTTGAAGGAAGTTTTGTATGGGGTATTGTGTTTTGTTCCCGAACACATCTCACTAACTTTAAGATCTTTTGAACATGATCTTCAACATCATGCTGGTGTCAAACCAGTCCAGCAATATTACTCCACGACTGCCGACCTGCGCTAGACACGGCATCACTTTGTTGAGCCAAGCTCAAATTCTTCGGATCATCATCTCGGCAAGACGAACAAGAGTTCGGCATCGCGAAAGATAAATCATCACCAACATTGACGCCCCATGGATTACACGGAGCGGCATACTAGCATCGCCGCACGGTCACTTCATCAAGCCGGCATCGACCATGTCACGACCTGCATCGGCAGAGCCGCACTATTGCATCTTCAAGCTGGTGTCCATCACGCCAACCTACTTCGACTCATCGGCTAACATCGAGGCTTCGACATCTCGGCTGGACCGGGGGCTTCACCATCTCTTCATCAACCTACTCCGAAGACTTCGGCGTCACTAGCCGACCAGCTCCGTCATGTTAGCTGGACCAAGGATTTTGCCTCGGCGAGCCAACCTTTGCCAGCATCGCCATACCGTCGCTTTATCGCCATTCAGGCAATGGGTGTGCGGATCGAGTCCCAATTTTAGGAATCACCTTTCTTCAGATTGCTACAACAAATAAACCAGGTGCTATTAATCCTAGTATTTTTTTTGCTTGTTTGTGTTTATTTTTCCCAAGGAATTATTACTCTAGTTTGTCCATCATCTATACACAGGTCTATCAAATGATGGCCGCATTAACGACGGTCGCGTGGTGGTTCGGTCAGTTTCCGTGCATAGTCCGGCGAACGCCGCATCCGGAACTCGGACAGACCTGTGAATTCAGGCTTTGCCACGCCTTTATCGCATCACACCGACATTTGTGCTTTCATTGGGAACCACTCCGACCACGCCGTCCTGCGCCTCACTGTTGCGGCTCCACTGTCGCAACCGTCCACCGCACCGGAGCTGTTCCCGCTACGCCGTCGTTCGCCGCCTCGGATCTGCTTCCCCGCCGCCGACGGACGGCCACCGCACCACACTCAACAACTTGGCCACGGGTTCGTCCAAGGTTGCACCGTCCTCCACAAATTCTGGTTTCCGGCGAACAACAAGAAGATCGTCGGAAAAACAGAAGGAGGACACAGCACTGCCAGCAGAAAGAGGTACTCCTCTTCCCTTATTCATGCAAATCTTACGTCTCCGCTCACACAGTATTCATCCCACGAAAGAAACTAGTTGAGCGCTTCTTACTGCATCTTCTTCATGATACTAAATGCACAAGGTTTCCTCCCTTTTACTATTTCACCTTTGCTAGAGGTCAGTAGCCCGCCTGGATTTCAATTCAGGGTCAGTCGAACCGCAAATAAAAGAACCAGCACCCGCTTAGGTGCGCGGAGCACCTAGTCCGCCTGTTCCCCGGGGAAGCGGCGCATCGGTGTCTATAATAGGGGTGTGGGGCGCAGGAGCTGCTTGCGCCCGATCTGGAGGTCGGCGGGGCTTGAATGGATGGCCGGGGGGCGGTGCCAAGCACGGCGGTGCGGTGAGGTCGAGGGGAGGGCGCAGGCAGGGGAGGAATACTGGGCCGGTGGTCGCTGGCGTTTCGAGGAAGATCGTCAACACTGACTCACTGGAGGTAGATGAAGGCGATCTGCCCGTTCTTTGTACATCGGAGGGTGCAGAAAAAATGGACTGACCTATTTGCTTTCAGTCGACTGTTATTTTCATAGAATCCTGTAGTAATTTAGTGTGCCATGCATGTTGTAGAGCTATCATATGTCTCCCGTCATTTATTTCTCACCGATCTGCTATCTGCTACCTTTACACTGTACTAATTATGCACACACTTCGCCCATACTCACACTATTGTTTTTTTATGCATGGGTATTTCAGACTCTGATGCAGTGTTGATGAATGCAGAAAAGAAAAGACAGAAGTCGCTCCAGTGTAATTCGAAGATAAGCACTAAGCGTTCCAGTGCTCTAACGGGTGCAGTGTCAGCAGTTGGAGACAGTAAACTTAGCTCTGCAGTTGATAATCTCAATTGCCACACACAACCATCCCAGGTGCTTGCTTTAACTTTGCGCTGTCAAATGTGGTTGCATGTTGTATATGGTGTCTATCTTGTATTGCTTCCAATTTGGTTAAATTGCATCTGCTTACTTTACACATTATACCTTTGATAATGACATGTCTTCCTGTTTTTGATACATACTACATATGTCTATTAACCATCTTGGTACATCAAACTAATGCTCTTTTGTATCCCTCGTCAATCACTTATGATGAGACAGTCATCCGGGTGGGTTTCTGTGAGACGCCATACTCGTATAAAGAGTGCAGTGTCATCCTCCCCACATGATTCTCAAGAAACAGCAAGGCTAAATGAAAATAGTCAACGTAGCTCTCTAGTTGATCACCGCAATTCCCCCACACCACCATCGCAGGTGCTTGCTCTTACTTGGCAGTGTGATATGTAGTGTTCGTCTTACATGAAAGTAGTGTTCGTCAGTATCATGCATCAATGAGTTCTAAAGAGCAAATTTTATTCCTTTTTCTTGTGGGTTTGACTTGACAAGGCAAAATCAAGAAAGAGGAAGGAAAAGAGTAAGGAAGGCGATGATGGTGGTCCTCTGCAACAACGTAAATGGAGCATCTGTACCGATTCTCCTTGTACTGATAGTGCATTACAAGGTCCAAGTCTCCGCTCCCCTACTCCACCATCCAATGTGCTTGCTCTAACTTGGCAGTGTGATATCTGGTTGCATGTTGCATATGGTGTCTAGCTCGTATTGCTCTTAATTAGTGTAAACTGCATCTGCTTAGCTTACACATGATACATGTGAATATGACACGCTTTCCTGTTTTTGGTACATACTATATCTTATGATAAGGCACTTTTCTTGTGTATCCCTCATCAATGCTCCTAATTTTTTAAATTTCATCTGCTTAGCTTACACATTATACATGTGAATATGACACGCCTTCCTGTTTTTGGTACATACTACATCTGCCTATCACACCATGTTCTTACATCAAACTACTGTTCTTGTGTATCCTGCGTCTATCGCTTATGATGAGACAGTCATGCGCGTGGGTTAATATGAGATGCAATACTCTTATAAAGAATGCAATTTCATCCTCTCCACATGATTCTCAAGAAACAGCAAGCCTAAATGAAGATATTGAACGTAGCTCTGTACCTGAAGACCACACTTCCCCTACACCACCATCACAGGTGCTTGCTCTAACTTCGCAGTGTGATATGTGGTTGCATGTTGCATATGGTGTCTAGCTTGTAATGCTTCTAATTAGGGTAAATTGCATCTGCTTAGTTTACACACTATACCTGTGAATATGACATGACTTCCTATTTTTGGTACACACTACATCTATGTGTTAACCTTGTTCTTACATGAAACTACCTCTCTTCTGTATCCTGCATCAATCACTTACGATGAGTCACCTTTATTCGTTGCATATTGCATATTATTTCTAGCCTGTTGCCATGTATTGCTTCTAATTTGGTCAAATAATTTGTTAGGGCACCCTTTTAATTTGGCGGAGTGATATTGGTTTCATCTTTCATATGGTTTCTAGATTGCATCGATTCTAACAAGTTCAAGCACCTTGTGCTTAGTTTACACTTTATACATCATACATGTCAATATGTCACGCCGTCCTACTTTTGTAACATCCCAAATTTTCAATTTGGAATGTTATACAGTAGATCATCATGCATATCATATTTTCTTGCATTTTGGTCGATCCTAGAAATTTCACGCAACTCAAGGACCTTCGGAGAGAGTTGGAGATTTCGTTATTTTCATATTTGAGAGTTTTCTCAAATTTTGGAAAAGAGGATCATTTGATTTATTTATTTCATCTTCAATTATTTTTCCAATATCAAAAAAAAATGAGAGAGGGAATAATATGACTTTCCGGAAGTTAGGAATAATGAAGATCTAATGAATAAATCAAATTTTGGTTTTGCCGGAGTTTTGTTTGCTTTTTATTTGGATAGGGAAAAATGCGCGTTTTCAAAAAAATTGCATTTTAGGCCCGGAGAAAGTTCATTTTGTTCGACTCATTTTTAGGAGTCGAGGAAAATTTACTTTAGATTTTTTTTGAGTTCGTTTAGATAGGCCCAGCCGGCGCTGCGGTCTGCTTTTTTTTAAATCGGTTTCGCGCGCAGAAAAACAAAAGAAAAACTATCTAAATGAACTCAAAAAAATCTAAAGTAAATTTTCCCCGACTCCTAAAAATGAGTCGAACAAAATGAACTTTCTCCGGGCCTAAAATGCAATTTTTTTGAAAACGCGCATTTTTCCCTATCCAAATAAAAAGCAAACAAAACTCCGACAAAACCAAAATTTGATTTATTCATTAGATCTTCATTTTTCCTAACTTTGGGAAAGTCATATTATTCCCTCTCTCATTTTTTGATATTGGAAAAATAATTGAAGATGAAATAAATAAATCAAATGATCCTCTTTTCCAAAATTTGAGAAAACTCTCAAATATGAAAATAACGAAATCTCCAACTCTCTCCGAAGGTCCTTGAGTTGCGTGAAATTTCTAGGATCGACCAAAATGCAAGAAAATATGATATGCATGATGATCTACTGTATAACATTCCAAATTGAAAATTTGGGATGTTACAAACCTACCCCCCTTAAGAGGAATCTCGCCCTCGAGATTCGGGTTGGCTAGAAAATAGGTGAGGGTGGTCCTTGAGAAAATCTTCTTCTCTTTCCCAGGTGGCTTCATCCTCTGAGTGGTGGTTCCATTGAACTTTGCAAAACTTGATAACTTTGTTGCGAGTAACTCTGCTGGCAAACTCGAGAATCTTGACTGGCTTCTCCTCATATGTTAAGTCGTCCTTCAAATGAATTGCTTCGAGCGGCACGGTATCTCTTAGCGGTACCTCCGCCATCTCGGCATGACATTTCTTCAGCTGAGAAACATGGAATACATCATGAACTCCTGACAGCTCCTCTGGTAATTCTAACTTATAAGCGACTTCTCCCATACGTTGCAAGATCTTGTACGGTCCAACGAAACGCGGGGCTAACTTTCCCTTAACTCCAAAGCGCTTAACTCCTCGAAGTGGGGATACTCGGAGATAAACTCTGTCTCCGGTTTCGTAGACTGTCTCCTTGCGTTTAGAATCTGCGTAGCTCTTCTGCCTAGACTGGGCTACCTTGAGCCTATCGCGAATCAACTTAACTTTCCGTTCAGACTCCTTAATCAAATCTGGTCCAAAGAATTGACGATCTCCAACTTCGTCCCATGACAACGGTGTCCTGCACCTCCTTCCGTATAAAGCTTTGAAAGGTGCCATCTTCAAACTGGTTTGGTAACTGTTGTTATAAGAAAACTCCGCATACGGCAAGTTATCGTCCCAGCTAGATCCATAATCTAGTGCACAAGCTCTCAGCATATCTTCCAAAATCTGATTGACTCTCTCGGTCTGTCCATCTGTCTGCGGATGAAAAGTTGTGCTGAACTCTAGTCTGGTTCCTAAAGTTTCATGCAACTGATTCCAAAACTTTGAGGTAAATTGGGTTCCTCTATCTGATACGATACTCCTCAGAACTCCATGCAAACAAATGATCCTAGTCATGTATATCTTCGCCAACTTAGCACTGGTGTAAGTGGTCTTAACTGGAATGAAATGTGCTACCTTCGTCAAACGATCAACTACTACCCATATCGAGTCATAGCCTGCTTTCATCCTGGGTAGTCCTGTGATAAAATCCATGCCTATCTTATCCCACTTCCATTCGGGTATCAGCAATGGTTGTAACAATCCTGCTGGCTTCTGATGCTCTGCCTTTACTCTCTGGCATACGTCACAAACTGCTACATATGCTGCAATATCCTTCTTCATTCCGGTCCACCAGAATGTTTCCTTCAAATCCAAATACATCTTGGTATTCCCTGGGTGAATCAAATACGGTGAATCATGTGCCTCATGCAAAATCAACTTCCTGATCTCCGGGTCATTTGGCACATAAACACGGTCCTCAAACCATAAGGTATCGTGCTCATCCTCACGAAATCCCTTTGCTTTTCCTTCGCTCAATTTCTCTCTTATAGCAGCAATCTCCCTGTCAGATTTCTGAGCTTCTCTGATCTTATCCATCAATGTTGACTGAATCTCCAATGTTGCTACATAGCCTCTCGGAACTATTTCCAAACATAGCTCATGAAGGTTTTCTGCTAACTCCTTTGGTACTTCTCCCGTCACTAGGGTGTTGACATGGCTCTTACGGCTCAATGCGTCATCTACCACATTAGCTTTTCCGGGATGGTAATGCAATCTCATGTCATAATCCTTGATGAGCTCCAACCATCTCCTTTGTCTGAGGTTCAACTCCTTCTGCGTGAAAATGTACTTCAAACTCTTGTGATCCATGTACACCTCACAATGATTTCCAATGAGGAAATGTCTCCACGTTTTCAATGCATGCACTACGGCTGCTAACTCCAAATCATGCGTGGCATAATTCAACTCATGAGGCTTCAGTTGTCGTGAAGCATACGAAACAACTCTCCCTTCCTGCATAAGCACTGCTCCAAGTCCTCGACGTGAAGCGTCGCAATACACCTCATAATCCTTGGTCTGATCTGGCAAAATCAATACTGGTGAGGTGACCAAACATTTCTTCAACTCCTGGAAACTAGCCTCACACTCCCCAGTCCAATTGAACTTAGTATCCTTCTTCAACAATTCAGTCATAGGCTTTGCAATCCTTGAAAAGTTCTCAATGAACCTCCGGTAGTATCCTGCGAGTCCAAGAAAACTCCGGATCTCTCCAAAGGTCGTTGGTGCTTCCCATTCGATTACGGTCTCAACCTTTGTGGGGTCAACTGCTATCCCTTCTCCGGATATAACATGTCCAAGAAATCCAACTTCCTTTAACCAAAACTCACATTTGCTGAATTTGGCATATAACTGATGTTCCCTTAGTTTCTCCAAAACCAAACGCAAATGTTCCTTATGCTCCTCTTCATTCTTTGAATAAATCAGAATGTCATCAATGAACACTACGACGAACTTATCCAAAAACTCCATAAACACTTTGTTCATCAGGTTCATAAAATAGGCAGGTGTGTTAGTCAATCCAAATGACATAATAGTATACTCATACAGTCCATATCTCGTGGTGAATGTCGTCTTAGGTATGTCCTGCTCCTGAATCTTCAATTGATGGTACCCTGATCGCAAATCGATCTTGGAAAACACTTTAGCTCCTTGCAAACGATCAAACAGATCATTAATCATTGGCAGTGGGTACTTGTTCTTGATGGTTACTTCATTTAATCCACGGTAATCAACAACCATCCTTAATGATCCATCCTTCTTCTCCACTAGAAGTACGGGTGATCCCCAAGGCGAAGAACTTGGGCGAATGTAACCTTTCTCCAGTAAATCCTTAATCTGATTCTTAATTTCTACCAAATCCTTTGCTGGCATCCGGTATGGCCGCTTCGATATTGGGCCTGTACCTGGCAATAACTCAATCAAAAACTCAATGTCTCTATCCGGTGGCATGCCTGGCAACTCTTCTGAAAATACATCAGGAAAATCCTTTACCATTGGTACTTCCTCCTGCACGACTCCTGTTAGGCAATTTACTTGTGTCCTTTTTGGCACATGCCGGGATACATACTTGATCCTTCGTCCTTCTGGTGTGGTAAGCAAAATTGACTTACTAGCACACTCAATATTCCCTTCATACTTTGATAACCAATCCATGCCTAATATCACATCCAATCCTTTAGATTCCAATACTATTAGGTCTGAGGGAAAAACGTAGTTTCCAATCCTTAATGGTAACCGATCACACCATCGTCTAGCCATAAACTCCGCTCCTGGTGAGCTTACTAACATGGGTGACCTAAGGGCTTGGGTTGGCAGGTTATATTTATCCACAAATCCCCTTGATATGTATGAATGCACCAGTGTCAAAAAGAACAAGTGCAGTAAACGACTTAACCAGAAACTTACCGATTACTGCATCGGGCTGATCTTCAACCTCCTCCACATTAACGTGGTTCACCTGTCCCCTATTGAAAGGGTTCGGCTTTTTCCCAGAGCTTCCATTGCCATTTCCATTCTGGCCTTCAGGACATTCATTGGCATAATGTCCGGTCTTGGAACACTTGAAACAAGTGACTTGACTCAGATCTCTCTTGGTTGGGGTCGATGGGGTGGTACGGTTCTGGCCGTTGCTTCCTCCATTCCCATTACCATTCGTGTGGCCATTATGGTTGTGCAAGCTACCTCCTCCATGGGTGTGCTGAAACTGAAATCCCGGTTTAGGGGCAAAACGGGGCTTCTGCTGGGCTCCAGAGTTATACTTCCCCTGTCCATACTTCCTCTTGCGGTTATCAATCTGCTGTTGCTTCCCTTCAATCATGATGGCACGATCTACCAACTCCTGGTAGTTGTTGAAACTCTCTACCATCAACTGCATGCTTAGTTCATCATTCAGTCCTTCCAGAAACTTCTCCTGCTTAGCTGCATCCGTAGCAACGTCATCTGGGGCATAACGTGCTAACTTGCTGAAATCGTCAACGTACTGGCCAACTGTCCTTCCTCCTTGGCGTAAGTTGCGAAACTCACGCTTCTTCATGGCCATAGCTCCTGCTGAAACATGGGCAGTGCGGAAAGCTTGCTGAAAATGATCCCATGTGACAGTGTCAACTGGGTAAGTGGCTGTGAAATTCTCCCACCATGCTGCCGCGGGTCCGTCAAGCTGGTGAGCGGCAAACTTCACTTTCTCACCATCTGTGCATCCTGTAGTGGTCAACTCCCTTCCTATCTTGCAGAGCCAATCGTCTGCTATTATTGGCTCGGTGCTACTGGAAAACACCGGCGGATTCAGCCTAAGGAAACGGGCTAAGTGGTCAACAGGTGGTGGTGGTGGTGGTGGGTTGTTGTTGTTGTTCTGCTGGTTCTGGACTAACATCTGCATCAATTGATTCTGCTGCTGGATCAACTGGGTGAGCTCCGGTGGGAATCCATTGTCACATCTTGGAGGCATCTGAGGGTTTAGAAAAGACAAGAATTAAGAATAGAGGGGGTCTAAAGAGAAAACACTACCCCAATGCACATGAGCAAATGCACACAAAATCACTCCATTCAATCAAACAAGGGCTTACAATCGGTCTAAAACTATCGCAAAAGTGCTCGAACTATAATGTTTACATGGGGGGGGGAAATACTACTACTATTTGGTGGTCATCTAGAAATTTGAACCGATGGAAGACTCCATGATATCTGCTCCAGCTTCGTCTTCAAAGTCGGGTTCACTTGGATCCGAATCGGTGTCGTTGATGATGATGTAGTTGTCCGGACATGCGACGTACATGTCTTCCTTCCTGGATGCTAACTTCCCCTTGAGTTCTTCAATCTCCTGCTTAAGATCGCCATTGTGCCTTGCTAGAGCTACGATTTCGTCCATGTAGTCCTTGCATGTAGACTTTAGTTCTCCTTCTAGCTCGATGATCCTTGCCTTCGCATTCTTCAATTCTATCATATCATTGCACATCTGGTTCTCGTGGCATCGAATGTGCTGGTTTAACTCCTGGATGAATGATGCAATGGATCTATCCTTCTTGGTGCTGACTAACTCCCATTGTTCATCTCGGCGTCCGCAAATCTGGTAGATAGTGTCCTTGAGGTCTTCTTGATAAACTTCTCCAATGCGTCCCATGGTGATATGAGCTGCCATGCTCCTTCCCAGACTCCAGGTTGGTGCATTGAAAACACTATCTATGGGCTTCGTGATTGGTGCGAATGTCCTTCCCGGAACGTGAGCTTGAATCTTCCAGCGCTCCTCTTCAGGCAGAGTGGCGTTGAAGGTTCCCGTGAAGCTTGGTAATCCAATGTTCAGGTACTTAGTGACTTCCTTCAAGTGAAATCCAAAAGGTGTGCCTTCATCCGGTTGAGCGTACTTAATCTTCGCGTTCGTCATCCTAAAAGGGTAGAAAAGATGAGGAGTTAGAAAATGAGAAGAGAATGGTGATCTATGGCTTTAACTTGGTGGTCGTGTCCTACAGTCAGCGTGTGCTCTGATACCATCTCTGTAGTGACCCGACCCGAATGGATCAAGTCTACTGTGCTCCGGTGTCATCCCTGGATCAGTAATGCTGACACCACACAGTACATCAAAGGATTTATAGCAGAGTGGCAATCACACACTTATTAGATCGTTGTCTCAAAGAGAACTTATTACAATAAATATGGCTTAAGGCCATCTAATAACGATAACAGCGGAAGACTTGGAAGGTAAATGGGTCCATCAACTCCAACGGCATCACTGAGTATAGAACCACGACCTAAAAGCACCTTACTCGTCGTCTGAAAAGTCTGCAACATGAAAGTTGCAGCCCGAAAAAGGGTCAGCACATGGAATATGCTGGCAATGTAACACATAGAGAGTAATGGAATGAAACAGCTATACTATATGCATATATGGCTGCTGGAAAGCTCTATGGTTACAGTTTTGTGTAAAGCCAGTTTTTCCCTACTGCAAAGGAATAAATTTATTTAACTATCATGGTAGTTGTTAAACATCAAGAATGGTTGACAGCATTTCGATCCCAATTAAGTGAACAATTAAACCCAACAATATTAATTAGAAGTAACATGATGAGATTCACATGATATTCAAGTACTAGATACTCAAGTTGTCCATAACCGGGGACACGGCTAATCATGTTTAGTTTGTTACACTCTGCAGAGGTTTGCGCACTTTTCCCCACAAGACTCGATCGCCTCCGTTTGGTTTCTCGCACTACATGGTGTTTGAGAAGACGGATGACCGAGACACAGTCTTTCAGAAGCGCTAGCACCTTACGTCTGGGTAGACCGTACCACCTACATCCCCTACAGCTGCTAGTCTACCACTGTAAGAGTTCGCACAACTTAGTCAACTATGCCAGAGCCCATAATGGCTTGTGGCTGCACACGGAAGTTTCTAGCATGAAAGATCTTATGATCCCTTTGAGCCTGGGTGGCGGTCCAAAGAAAAACAGGCAAGTCCTGATAGAAATCAGGTGCCTCAATCCACCCAGATGTGTGTTTAAGTTGCCACCTTAGATAAACCATTAATTAACAATACTCACATCTGTCATGGATATCACTCACCCAATCCACGTCTACTAGCATAGCATGGCATAATAAGCAAACGTAGAAGTAACTCCCAAAGGTTTCATAATAAACAGGTAATAGGTACTACCTCATCTACTACCCATCCCACAATTTAATTAGATCCTAATCATGCAATGTGAGAGGATTGATCTAATGCAATAAAACATGGGTTGTAGAAAAGGTATGATCAAAGTGTTACTTGCCTTGCTGATGATCCGCGAGACCTAGAGATTCGAAGTAACAGGCGGCGCACTCCGGGTGATCTATCGCAGACAAACAACAAGCATACAATAAGTACTCATCTAATGCACAGGTAAAACTCGAACAAGAGAACGAACCAGAAAGTTCAACTTAAGAACTCCGGTTGCAAAGAAAGAACGAACCGAACAAAGAAACGGAAAACAAACGGCGGAAGAAAACAACTCGGTTCTAGCAAGTTGAAACTAGGTCAAATTTTACCGGGGCAAAACATGTTTAAGTTGATTAGACGGAACGGCGGTTTCGAAACGAAACTCCAGGCACTTGAATCACCTGATTCCGATAAACGAGCGAGAAGAAAGACTAGAACGAAGATCGGATCTGAGATCGCGATCGCGGAATAAATCCGACGAAAAGAAAGAGACAAACGGTTAAACGAACGGGCATCGTTAACCGAGAAAAATCGGTGATCACGTTCGTTGAGACGAACGGTCCGAAAGAAGAATGAAAACCGATCTAGGGTTTTTGGAAGAAAACCAAAACAAAGCCGGAAGAAAAACCGGAAGAAAAAAGAGAAGAACCGAAACGGTTTTCTAGAAGAAAAAAATCGAACCGAGGAAAAGAAAAGGCGGCGCGGCGCGGCTACCTCGACGAGGCTCCGGCGAGGGGCTCCGGCGGCGGCGGGATGCAAGGGCGGCGGCGGCTAGGCAGCGGCAGCGGCGCTAGGAGGCGGCGGCGGCTGCTTGGGGCACGGGGTGGGAGGCGGCGGCTTGGGAGGAGAGGGGGGTGTTGGTATTTATATAGGTGGGGGAGGGGTTTTCTTGGGGGAGGGGGCAAGCAATAGGAGGGGGGTTAGAGTCCTACTAGGACTCGGCCTAGGGCTGCGCAAGGCAGGCGGCGGGGCGGCTGCGCCTGGCGCACAGGGCGGCTGGGCCGGCCGGCTGGGCCCTTGGCCCAGGCGGGCGCTGCGGTCTCCTTTTTTTTAAATCAGTTTCGCGCGCAGAAAAACAAAAGAAAAACTATCTAAATGAACTCAAAAAAAATCTAAAGTAAATTTTCCCCGACTCCTAAAAATGAGTCGAACAAAATGAACTTTCTCCGGGCCTAAAATGTAATTTTTTTGAAAACGCGCATTTTTCCCTATCCAAATAAAAAGCAAACAAAACTCCGGCAAAACCAAAATTTGATTTATTCATTAGATCTTCATTTTTCCTAACTTTGGGAAAGTCATATTATTCCCTCTCTCATTTTTTTTTATATTGGAAAAATAATTGAAGATGAAATAAATAAATCAAATGATCCTCTTTTCCAAAATTTGAGAAAACTCTCAAATATGAAAATAACGAAATCTCCAACTCTCTCCGAAGGTCCTTGAGTTGCGTGAAATTTCTAGGATCGACCAAAATGCAAGAAAATATGATATGCATGATGATCTACTGTATAACATTCCAAATTGAAAATTTGGGATGTTACAACTTTTCATATATATTCCATCCTCCTATCATGCGGCTGCCTTACATGAAAGTAGTGTTCGTCAGTATCATGCATCAATGAGTTACGAAGAGAAAATTTTATTCTTTTTTCTTGTGGGTTTGACTTGACAAGGCAAAATCAGGAAAGAGGAAGGAAAAGAGTAAGGAAGGCGATGATGGTGGTCCTCTGCAGCAACGTAAACGGAGCATCTGTACCGATTCCCCTTGTACTGATAATGCATTACAAGGTCCAAGTCTCCGCTCCCCTACTCCACCATCCAAGGTGCTTGCTCTAACTTGGCAGTGTGATATCTGGTTGCATGTTGCATATGGTGTCTAGCTCGTATTGCTCCTAATTAGTGTAAACTGCATCTGCTTAGCTTACACATGATACATGTGAATATGACACGCTTTCCTATTTTTGGTACATACTATATCTGTCTATCACACCATGTTCTTACATGAAACTACTCTTCTTGTGTATCCCGCATCAGTCACTTATGATGGGACACCATTAAGTTGGCAGTGTGATATTGGTTTGCATCTTGAATATGATTTCTAGCATGTATTGCTTCTAGTTTGATGAATGCCACCTATGATGAGACAGTTTTAACTTGGCAGAGTGATATTGACTGCACCTTCCATATGGTGTCTTGCAGTGTTTCTAATTTGTTGAAGTGCCTTCTGCTTAGTTACCACATCATAGGTGTGAATATGTCAAGCCGTCCATTTTTCGTACATATTCCATCCTCGTATCATGACTTTGCCTTTCATCAGAGTAGTGTTCGTCAGTATCATGCATGAATGAGTTCTGAAGAGCGAATGATATTCCTTTTTCTTGTCGGTATGACCTCACAATGCAAAATCAATAAAGTTGAAGGAAACTGGCAAGGCATTGGATGATGGTGGTCCTTCCGAGCAACTGAAACGGAGGTTCTCTACAGATTCTACTCCGCCATCCTCCCAACAAGATTCGCAAGACAACGCAAGGCTAGACAGTTAACGTAGCTGTGTAGATGATGAGCACATCTCCCCTACTCCACCATCACAGGTGCTTGCTCTAACTTAGCACTATTATATGTGGTTGCATGTTGCGTATGATGTCTAGCTTGTATTGCTTCTAACTTTGTTGAATTGCATCTGCTTACTTTACACATAATGCCTGTGAATATGACATGTGTTCATGTTTCTACATCAGACTGCTATTCCTGCATATCCCGCATCAGTCACTTATGATAAGGCACCTTTAAGTCGCCACTGTGATATTAGTTGTGTCTTGCATATGATTTCTAGCATGTATTGCTTCTAATTTGTTGAAACGCCATATAGTTTGAACTTGGCAGAGTGATATTGGTTGCATCTTTCATATGGTGGCTAGCTTGCAGTGCTTCTAATTTGTTGAAATGCCTTCTGCTTAGTTACCACATCATAGGTGTGAATATGTCACACCATCCTGTTTTTCATACATATTCCATCCTCGCATCATGTGTTTACCTTTCATCCGAGTAGTGTTCGTCAGTGTCATGCATGAATGAGTTCTGAAGAGCAAAATCATTACAGCTGAAGGAAATTAGTCCGGCAGTGGATGATGGTGGTCCTTCGGAGAAACTCAAACAAGGGGTCTCTAAAGATTCTACTCCGCCATCCTCCCAACAAGATTCGCAAGACAACACAAGGCTGGACAGTCAACGTAGCTGTGTAGATGATGAGCACATCTCCCCTACTCCACCATCACAGGTGCTTGCTCTAACTTGACACTATTATATGTGGTTGCATGTTGCGTATGATGTCTAGCTTGTATTGCTTCTAACTTGAATTGCATCTGCTTACTGTACACATAATGCCTGTGAATATGACACGTGTTCCTGTTTCTAGAACATACGTGTACATGATGAGCACATCTCCCCTACTCCACCATCACAGGTGCTTGCTCTTACTTGGAACTGTTATACGTGGTTGCATTTTCCGTATGATATCTAGTTTGTATTGCTTCTGATTATGTTGAATTGCATCTGCCTAGCTTACAACTTATACCTGCAACGATCACTTACCCATAAGACACATTTAACTTGGGACTGTGATGTAGGTTGCATCTTGCATTGTCTTCTAGCTTGTACTGCTTCTAATTTCTTCAAATGGCTCTTATGATGAGACACTTTTTACCTGATAGAGTGATATTGGTTGCATGTTCATATGGTGCCTAGCTTTCATTTCTTCTAATTTTGTTGAAATGACTTCCGCTTACTGTTTTTTCATACATATTCCTTCCTCCAATCGTACGTGTGAATATGAAACGTTGTCTTTTTTGTATATATTCCATCCTCCTATCCTGCGCTTGCCTTACATCAAAGTAGTGTTCGTCTGTATCATGCATCAACCAGTTATGCAGAGCTAATTTTATTCACCTTCTTGTGGTTTTGACTTCATAAGGCAATATCAGAAAATAGGAAGGAAAAGAGTAAGTTAGGGGATGTTGGTGGTCCTCCCCACCGACGCAAACAGAGACTCTCTAGATTTGCCACTGCTATTGATAATGAAGTTGAAGTCCCAAGTCT